>NW_019154105.1:56862077-56964840 GCF_002288905.1 Enhydra lutris kenyoni
GGGGGGGGGGGGGGGGGGGGGGGGGTGTATGGGAATTCAAATGGTGCCATCATTTTTGAGGACAATTTGGCCACATTTACCAAAATCATATTACTCAAATTCTTTTGAACCAATAATTTTACCCCAGCAATTTTCTTCACTAATGTTGTGCCTAGCGTATGAAGATACATATTCAAGAATGTTCGATGAAATGTTGTTTGGAATTACCAAAAAAAAAAAAAAAAAAAAGAAAGAAAGAAAGAAAAAAGAAAAAACAAAACTGAAAACAGTCTGTCACCAGGAAACTGGATAAATAAAAATAAACTATTTGTGCGACTCAACTGGAGGAAAACAATAAATAATAGGGTAGGTCTGCATGTGATTATGTGCAAAACTCTCCAAGATATATTATTAACAAAGAAAAGTGGAGCATAGGACGTGCATAAATTATGATCCATTTTGTTTAAATATAAAGAAAGAATGTACAGACATAAAGGGGAATTCATTTCGTGGTGAATGCTTACTTGATGGCTATAGTGTTCGGAGTATGTCTGTAGTGGCTGGCACCGTGATGGTGAACACATTTCTATCACATCATCTTGTTTTAATTTCCTTTACGTTACTTACTACTGCCTAAGCCGGTCTTATTTATTTCTTGTTTTCTGTCTGTCCTCTCCCCCTAAAGTGTCAGATTGAAGAGAGTGGGAACTTTGCCTCTCTTGCCCACCACCCTATTGAGGAAGCTCCCCCTTGGAGGCACACGGGGTTAGAGAATGAAAAGAGCCAACTCTTGTTGCGATTGCAGAGTAGAAACTTCAGGCAGAGGGGAGGGAAGCACCAAATCCCTAAGGCAGGAGCACAGGTGGCAGATTTGAGGAGACCAGGGTGGCTGGTGAGGGTGCAGGAGGCAAAGCAAAGGAGACACATGAGGTGTGAGGTGCGGGTGCAGAGGCCAGACTCCAAGAGACCTCAGAGGCCAAGGCGGGAAGGTGGTTTTATCCTTCAATTTAATAGGAAGTCATAGAAGGGTTTTATGCAGGGGAGTGACTTGATCTGATTCATATTTTTCAAAAGTTCTTCCAGCTGCTGGGTGCAGAATGCCCTGAAGGAGGCAGGAGGGGTGGTGGAGAGCAGTTGGCAGCAATCACAGTGGTCCAGGGGAGAGACCAGGAGGACAGGGAGAGCTTCTCAGAGGGTGCAGTAGTTTAGGTGACTTGGAAGGAAGGTAGGGGTTAGTTACTTGCCTGGAAAGGAGCATGTAATCAATCTAGGCAGAAGAACTGTGTGTCCCTAACCTTGATGTACGAAGCATCTTGGCGATGTGATTAGCAACTTTTGCTTGACAGCATTGAGATTATAGACGTGGAGAATAACACCTGAGGTCACAAGCGAAGGCCACAGGTAACTGTCAGTCGTGCATATAGTTCATGCTCAACAAATGCTTTTTGGTCGTTGAATTGAAAGTGATATATTTGGGGAAAAATGGTGAATAAATGAATACATTTTGGAAGGGTATAGTTCTACTGGGGCAGACACATGGTGTGGTGGATTTAGCAAAGACAAGATTTTTGAAGAACTTATAATTCAGTGTTACTAAAGACGGAAATAGAGCACTTGGCAGTCCTTGAAGCTCGTTCTGTTCTTGGCCACTGTGATGTCCATGGAGATTCTAAGCTACTATTTCCATATTCCTTCCCCTCCCCAACTAGCTTATGTAGTCTGTTAACTGGAGAAGTGAGGTCCAAACCGGACTGATATTAGAACGACCTGGGTGAATTTTTATTATGATCATTTTTCTCAAATACATATCTCCTGGCACCACACCAGACCTACTGAATCAGGAATCTGGATGGACCCCAAGAATCTGTCTCCCCTAAAGCTCTATGAGACAGTTGGATACAGATGCCTGGGACTGGGGGAACCCCCCTGTTGGCAGCACGGTGGCAACAGTCACTTAGACCCATTCTGGAATGGGCTTGATATCCTGTCTTCAAAACAAACCAAAAAAACCAAAAAAACCAAAAACCTTCTCACAGTCCCAGAACGTACGAACGGACACCTTGATGTGCAGAAACAGGTTATGTAACTTTTTCCATGGCCAGTTTACAACAGAGAGAAATGGGGTCCGTTGCCCTTGTGGTGAGTTCACTTGTCTCTGATGCATTCCCATTACTCATCTCTTCCTCAGCCCAGAATTACAGGCCTGGGTCCTCAAGCGTCCAAATCAGGCTGTGGAGACACAACCCATTCTGATTCTTGGGGGTGACTTTTATTTTTTATAGCTATTAACTCCTTCAAGAAAAGTTTCTTAAATGGAAGTGGCAACTTTGATTATTTTGTTTAATTTTGTCAGAGTAATCATTAATTTGTCACTAAAACATCTGCTGCGGGCAGCATGTGAGCCGCCATGGCTGTGAGGACAAGGATAAAAGCCTGCTCTTAGGTTCCGCAGCATCCCACCATCATCGGAGCCACTCACTGCCCTGCTAGGAGCCAGGATGGTGGTATAAAAAAAATGTTTCCTTACCCCTTGGAGCCAAAAACAATCTCTATTCCAAATGGAGATCCTCCTAGCACCCCTCAGCCATGAATAAATACCTGAGACATCCCTCTGCTCTGAGGCAAGTCCCACTGTCCTTTTCTTCGCTTTTGCTTCAGGGCCTTTGGTGCCCCAGAGTCACCCCCGAACTGCCTGTGAGTTCTTCAGGGATCCCATTGTTCTGATACTGCGGTGTCATTGATTTAACCCACAGTTTGGCAAATGAGTGCTCCAAGCAGGCCCAGTCTCTGGGTCTGGCTTGCAAGCTAAGAATGGCTTTTACGATTTTGATGCTTGTGAATCAGTCAAAAGAAGAATGTTTCATGACACAGGAAAGTTATGTGAACCTCAAGTTTCAGTGTCCATAAATAAAGTTTTATCAGCATACACCCATGTACAGTCACATACATATTGCCTGTGGCTGCCATTCCCTCTGCGAGGGCAGACTCGGTGGTCTTCCAGAGACCTTTTGGCCCTCACAGGCTAAAATATCTACTAATAGAAAATGTTTGCCACTCCCTGGTTCAATCCATTCTGATTAGATTATGGTGCTCACGCTAAAAACTATTTCGATATATTTTAAAGCATTGCATTTTGGGGATATAATTTCTTTTTGCAATTTAAAAAAATATTTTATTTATTTATTTGACAGAGAGAGAGAGACAGAGAGAAAGGGAACATAAGCAGGGGGAGTGGGAAAGGGAGAAGCAGGCCTGCCGCTTAGCAGGGAGCCCAATGTAGGGCTCAGTCCCAGGACCCTGGGATCATGACCTGAGCCGAAGGCATATGCTTAACGCCTGAGCCATCCAGGGCTCCTCTTTTTGCAATGTTTTATTGGGCTTTCCATTCTCCTCAAGGCTTTGCTGATGTGTCTTGTTCTATGACAAATCCTGATCACTGCAGAGAGATTAGGGAGGGACAGGGGCAAAGCTGAGGCTGAGAACCAGTGTTCCCTGGTGTGTACATGACCCTGTGGAGTCTGAATGCAGCCATTCTCATCGTATATATATTTTTTCTTTCTGCTAAGACACATGTTCCCCTGCTGATATTAACCAGGGCAAGGTACAGCAGATGACCTGACATACTAGCCTTTGCCCTCCTTCTATAGGAATTAAACTGGGATGCAAATTTATGGGTGTAGCTTTACACCCATTTCAGTATTTGCACGACACGAATCATTCAAACTTGTTGCCTCTCTCTGCTGGTCACATCACACCACTGAGGCTGAGTGGAAGCTCTGATGGACCGCTCCTGGGACTGTCAGTGCAATCTGGGGCTGGTTTTATTTTCTTCAGCCCCAAAGCTGGAGAGCTGAGCTGAATGCCCACCCAGTGAGGAAGCTTCTTCAGCTAGGATTTGGGCTGCACACTTGGGATAACTTAGTGGAATGATTTTAATGGATTCCTGACCCTGTTAGTTGCTCGTGAGACAGCATTTCACAAACACGTTGCCATATTTACTTGCGCGTTAACACTTTCCTCTGATTTTGAGAAGAAACTCAGAAGAGGTTTCCTCTGCCTCCTCCGCCCCCTTCTCTCCACACTTCTTTCCCCTCTGTTTTGAGAACATTGAACCATCACAGCTGGTGGTAGAACATATGACTGAGAAAATACTCACTGCATGAAAGAGAAGTAGTTCGTGTTTATTTTAATGAAGAGTGTTTCTATGAAAAAAGCAAAACACTCAACCAGGCATCCAAGCTATCCACATCTGGGGAAGATCTATCACGTTGACTTGCGTACCGCATCCTACAAGGCATTTACCTCCCCCCGACCCCCGAGCTCTCCCAAATCTTGGCAGGGCTCACCTGGATTGCAACTTCCAGTGGGGTGGGTTTTGCAGGCTCTGCCATGATAACAAATCTCTCCATGATACCAGTGGCATCGTATTCATCACAGGGTCTCTAGTATTGTATGGCCCGGATCCATGGCTTTCTTCTCTTTGTGCCACAGCTTACTCATCTGCTGCGTGTGGACAAAGTACCGACCTGCTGGAGTCGTCATGTGGATCGAAGGCTAATGTGGTTAGGACAAGGCCAGCCTCTAATCATTAGTTAACCACACCACAGTTATGATGATAATTCTGACGTTTTATCGATGCGAGAAGTTCATGTCTTTTTGGTACCAGTTTTGATGGAAGGATAAAAGCTCTTGAGTACAGGAATCTTTGTACTTACCTTTCCTTTTTATCTGTCTTCCCCTTCCCCAAATCCTATTATTATCATTATTAATATTATTATTATTTTATAAATTGGGTGAATAGTGAGTTTTGATTATTTCATAGATATACAGGAGTAGCATAGGTTCCTAACTTGAGGTCCATGGAACCCCAAGGGGGACCTTCAGAGATCTGTCAGTGCCCTGAAAACATATACAAATTTTTTAAATATGTCTGTGTGTTTGCGCATTTTTCTAGGGACAGTATTTATGGATTTTCATCAGGGTCTCAAAAGGGATGCAGGCCACAAAAAGAACCATTGCTCTAGGGACTGGGTACCCCATACTGCAAAGGAACAACACTGCCAAAAGATTCTAGGCTGGCTGGCTCTTCTTTCTAAAGATTCTTAGGTACCAGAATTGATGAGGCTCATACAAAATCATGATTCATAAGCATACAGGTCTTTGATGCTCTTTCTCTGGGACTCATTCCCTGCATGTCTCATGACATGGCGTCCTAGCTGCCAACCTCCTCCACAAAGCCCAGCCAACGTCCCTGAATCTCATTTTATTTGTTTGCTTTTTATGAGAATTACAGGGGGCCTGGTCCAGATAATTACCTAATTCTCACTCTAAAAATAAATGGGGCTTGGAGGTGGGGGAAAAGGAAATTTGGGGAGTAAGTACTTTCATACTAATTTCTACCCAAAGAAAGACAGGAATTAATGCAAACAGTGAGGAACAAATTGCCTCGGGTTTCTATAGCAGACATCAGCCACACGCTTGGCATGTATACATATGGGCCAGTATGTGTATCCATAAAGAATGCAAAAGTGAATCAGGCATAATCACCAACTTAGCAAAGGTGAAATCAACCGTGGGGACCATGAAACATTTCTGAAGCTCACCGACAAATCCTTGTCTGTGCACTTGTTCCCGGCTCTCTATCCCCTGCCACGTTCGCCTAACTAGACTGATGGGGGGGGGGGGAGCAATGGAAAATTCCAGACTGAGGAGGTCTTTTTTTTTTTTCTTCCCCCTGCAGTATTGAGCTTTAACAAAAAAGAAAAAAAGAGAGAGAGAAGTATTCTTTCTTTCCACAGCAAAGAAGAAAAAATTAAAGTTGTATGACTGTTATAAATATTCCATGCTTGGGACACCAGTAGCGGTATATCTCCACGTTCCAAGGCTAGATTGAAAGTAACCCCTTTGTTGCTGCTATAGAATTTGAGGCTTGATGTATTTCTAGTGACAAGGCTGTACCTGACTTTTTGTTTGCTTGTTTGTATATTAGTAAGAGACTTGATAAGAAAACCTCAACAATGCTTATTTTAAAGGTCTTAGCAATTAATGGAAGATTGTTTTCTGCTTTATATCCTCCAGGCATGGTCCAGTGTATTTACATATAACTTTTACTTTATCAGATTAGGATGTATAACCACACGTTTCTCTACATGTATATATTTTCATGTTCTGGTTCTTGCACTATGCTTCTTTTCCGACAGGATCTCTTTCTCTCTCCATGTACATGTTTTTGCCTCTTGGGATGAAATAAGTGGTGCTACACTCACGTTATATTTATGATACTTTAATACTGCGAATCTTAGAGTGTCACCAGTGCCACAAAAAAGTCACTGGAATATCAAAGAGAAAAGGTCAGGAACTCAACTCCATGTAACCCACAAACAGCGTTGGTAATGAGCAGGCAGGGAAAGGATGTAAATGAAGTTCAGGACAGGAAGCAGCTGTTCGAAAGATCATTAATTTTTTTTGTTTGTTTATGCATTTGTCTTATTTTTTTATTTTTTATTGAAGTATAATTAACACAGTGTCATATTAATTTTAGATGTACACTATAGTGATTCAACAATTCTATACATTACTCAGTGCCCATCGCGATAAGTGTACTCTTAATTCCCTTCAAGTAATTCACCCATCCCCTTACCCACCTCCCCCTGGCAGCCACCAGTTTGGTTCTGTGTTATCTAAGAGCCTGTTTGTTGTTGTTGTTGTTGTTGTTTTTAATTTTCCTTTTTTTGGTTTGTTTTGTTTCTTATATTCTTCCTGTGAGTGAAATCATATGGTATTTATATTTCTCTGACTTATTTCACTTAACTTTATGTCCTCTAAGTCCATCCAGGTTGTTGCAAAGGGCAAGATTTCATTCTTTTTTATAGCTTAGTAATATTCCATTATATATACACATTTCTCCTTTATCCATTCATCTATTGATGGACACTTGGGTTGCTTTTGTAACTTGGTTATTGTAAATAATCCTGCAAAAAAAAAAAACCCACAAAAACAAAAAGCCATAGGCGTGCATATATCTTTTCAAATTCGTGTTTTTGTTTCCTTGGGTAAATACCCAGTAACAGAATTACTGGATTATATGGTTCTATTTTTAATTTTTTAAGGAACCTCCATAGTGTTTTCCACAGTGGCTACACCATCTTGCGTTCCCACCAATAATGCATGAGGGAGAGAGAGAATCTCAAGCAGACTCCGCGCTGAGTGCAGAGTGAGTTGCGGGGCTTGATCCCAGGACCCTGAGATCATGACTTGAGCCAAAATCAAAAGTCAGCTGCTTAACCAACTGAACCACCCAGGTGCCTCTTTCCTTCCACTTTAGCATGAGAAAATGGTAGAATCAGAGTTTAGGAGATGTTGAACTACCTCTATTCCCCCAAAGAAGGCTTAAAGCAAAAGCCACCAAAGCGGACTAGCCATGCTGAGATTGACCTTCAGATGTGCTAGCGAGAGTTCTTACCTTGAAATTGGATATTGCACGGTTTGTACTTGCAAGAAACAATGATGTTGGTTCTTATACTTCTGATTCCATCTTGTTCTTTCTGTCTTGTGGTTAACAAGTCTCATCTGCTTAATGGGTAGCATCATATAAATGCCTATGATAGCACATGCAGTTCTTATTTACAGAAAGACCTGTTTTCCTTCAGGGCAGAGAACTTTATAGTTACTGTGAATAATTTCTGTTTCCAAAGCTGCTCTGTGCCATGTTTATTCTTGTGGTTTTCGCACCTAGTACACCTTCATGCACATGGTGAGCCTTTGTTAACATTTGTTGAATGAATGAATGAAAACATTTGTTGAATGAATGAATGACTACACAAATGGATGAGTAATACTATCTCACCTAAGAGACCTAGCTACCGTGGTCCAGCTAAAAGAGGAAACACCACAGAGCCTTAAGGCAAGGGTACCTGGATTGGAATCACATTCCTACTACCTGGAAGCTGCTTGACCCTGGGGGACCTACTTAACCTAATCTATCATAGTTCCTTCATCTCATAAGTTTGGATAATGATATATACCTTGCAGTTATGCGAGAAGACAAAGAAATAATTAAGGAACATAATTTGCCTGGGCTACAACAGATGATAGTAAATGGTGGTGGGGGTGCTTATTGTTAAGAGGTGGGACAGGAAAACTGAGATGGCTTTTTTGAAACCCAGGAGAAACTGTCCATCTGACTCAATTTTACTTCTTTCTGATCAGCTACAGAGTGATTTTAAACTATATTTAAAACATCTCTATAATCCCATTATTTTAAACTTTAGGAAGTGTACACCAGTATGAACTTCAGTTACCAGAGCATAATTTTGTCTCTTTCCCTCATAAGTCTCTCATGTTTCAAATCTCAAGTTGAAGGTTCTAACTAAAGTGAGCTGGTAGAATTTACATTTCTGTTTGCCCTCTTTCCCCCGAGCCTGAAGCCTGTCTATTGGTTTAGGAAGACCTGTCCCAGCTCTCAGGATGATCATAGCAAGTAAAAAAGAAAACACAGACTTCTAAATATGCATTGGTATTTGATTAGAAAATCATGGCAGTACCTGGTGTGGCATTGTTTATATCACATAACCTTGTGATAAACTCTTCCATGAGTTAGTGAGGACAGTGTATCTCTCTCTCTCTCTGTCTGCCCCCTCCTCTTCCATTTATTCCCTATGCTTACCTTTCGTCCTCTGACTTATTCATTCCATAAGTGGGGCCTCTATCTGCCATTCCCCTTCCCCCATTTTGCACATCTCTCCATCCCCCTCCCCTCTGGCAACCCACCAGTTTGTTCCCAGTATTTATGGGTCTGTTTCTGCTTTTTTGCTGTTGTTTATTTGTTCATTTTGTTTTTGTTGTTGTTGTTTTTTAGATTCCACGTATAAAACATACGGTATTTGTTTTTCTCTGTCTGACTTATTTTACTTAGCATATTATCCTCTAGGTCCATCCATGTTGTTGTGTGTGGCAAGATATCACTCTTTTTAATGGTTGAATAATATTTTATATGTGTGTGTGTGTGTGTGTGTGTGTGTGTGTGTAATATATATGCCACATCTTCTTTATACACCTATCAGTGATACCTAGGTTCCTTCCAATCAATTGTAAATAATGCTACAGTAAACATATGGGTGCAGTATTTTCAAATTAGTGTTTTTATTTACTTGGGGTAAACACCCAGTAGGAGAATTACTAGATCATATGGTATTTCTATTTGTATTTTTTTGAGGGACCTACACACTGTTTCCCACAGTAGCTGTACCAATTTACATTCCCTCCAGCAGTGCATGAGGGTTCCTTTTTCTCCACATCCTCGCCAGTACTTGTTTCTTGTCTTTTTGATTCTAGCCATTTTTACAGGTGTAAGGTGATATCTTATTGATTTTGATTTGCATTGCTCTGATGATTAGTGATGTTGAGCTTCTTTTCATGTGTCTCCTGACCATCCGTATGTCTTCTTTGGAACAATGCCTATTCAGGTCCTCTGCCCATTCCTTAATTGGGTTTGGGTTTTTTTGGGTTTTTTTTTTTTTGGGGGGGGGGATGCTGAGTCAAATAAGTTCTTTAATATTTTAGATATTAGTCCCTTATCAGATAGATCATTTGCAAATATCTTTTCCCATTCAATAGGATGTCTTTTTATTTTGTTGATGGTTTCCTTCACTATGCTGAAACCTTTTATTTTGTTCTAGTCCCAAGAGTTTATTTTTGCTTTTGTTTCCCTTGCTTTCTTTTTAAGGACCACTGCGGGCAATGGAGAGTGGCTTAACCATTTCTGTATATCTCATTGGCTAGTGAAGTTGACTAAATACACAGACAGGTTTCACCCAATTTGGGTGGACCCTTTCTGCAACTTCCTTTTGAAGCTGCTTTCTACTACAATTTTCTCATTAGAGATGACATTAAGGAAAGTAAAGCTCTGTAAATAGATTTTCACATTTACAGCTTCAAGGCCTAACTATTCTTAGAACTTTCTAGCCAGATATAGTCACCTCCATTAGGTTGTATAGTTTAAAGTGGGTGATTTAGGGAGATGAACTAACAGAAAATATTAGCTCTCCAAGTACATCATAATTGACTTGCAATCTAGGAAGACTGCATGATGGTAAGACTCTCCTCATTTCTGGAGCTAGGTGCTATGTTATTTAATCCTCATACTGGCCCTAAGTGGATTATTTTATTCACCCCCTCTAATAGATGAGAAAACAGAGACAGATTTAGTAATGTAACAAGAATCAGAAATCTTGTAAGTAGGAGAGTTGGGATTTGAACTCAGGTCTGTCAGGCTTGTATCTGTTATGCCTAAGGCCTGGGAATATCACAAAGACTCCTCTGTAGTGCTTCTCTTTGGGGAGCTCACAGCTGTTATATGTACACAGCTATCATGAATGGACATTGTAGCATCATGAGAAAGTTTATGTAAAAGGATGGAAGGATCCAAAGTGGAGGGTCCATAGAGGAAGTAGTTTGTGAATCAGACATGAAGGAATCAGTTGAAATTTCCCCCTTTCTGTTTTCCCTCTGGGTTCCAGGTAAGCCTAGTAATGGATAGGTGCTGGCAGAAAACTGGGAAGAGAAGAGCAGAAGCTAGCATATCTCCTGCCCTCTGTTTTGAGTGTTGTCTCCAGCAGAAGCTGCATCTCCTCTGATCCAGCTCACATGGGAGCCCTTCTCTCATGTCCCAGCTCTTGTTGGGTTCCAGCTCCTACCAAGTGGTTTTAGATCCTGAGCCTTGTATTTCCCCTCTGACTCCAAGGTTCAGAGCAACTTCCTGCTGCGGACAATTTCTACTTTGCTCAGTATCCCCGATTTGTGGTCTCAGCTCCTCCACCATCTGTGAAAATAGTTCCCTACATTATATTTCCTCTGCCTGAAATACCTAAGGTGGTTTTGTTCATTTGACTGCACCCTGCCTAATGCAGAATCCCAAACTATGAAACTGGCATATGATTTCTTATTTTCAAAAACTATATTGAAAAGAACATATCAAGACGGGGACACATGACTTAAGAGAGAACAAGGACTGCTGGGGGACAAGAATAGATTAGAAAGGCAGAGGTTCTGAATTTAGGCTTTGGATCCTGTTTTGTTCTTGACATTGAGCCTGCAGATTTGTCGTGGAGAACTTTACATTGTGTGAATACCTTATTGAAATTCAACCCATTCTCTGTTTTAAACACAGCTGAATTGAAACAGCCCCAAACTAGGTCTCCTGGACCAGTCACTCAAGATACTGAGAGAAGCAAAGCAAACGTTATAATGTTTTAAGAAAATTATTATCAGATCCCATATTATAATCTAATGCTGGAGCAGTAATTATAGAGCAAAATGCCATTCTGTGCTTTTTTAAGAAAATGGAATAAAAGGGAAAGCAAGAACATATAATTTTGTCTCTGTCCAGTGGGTGGGCAGTGACAGCAGCTGCTGTGGCCTCTGTCAGTCTTTGCCATTTAAGCAGCTTTAAACACTTAAGTGTCCCTTAAGTACAAGTGGGGTCCCTTTAGCTGCACAGTGTTACAGTACCTTCCCATCCTCCCTGCAAATGATAAAGAAGTCTCTTTCCATCCTTGCTCAGAAGGGACTAGAATGTACTTGATTTCCTCTTTGGACCTAATTAGGAGGTTTCTCCCTTCCTCATGACTTCTTCAGGAGCTACAAAGATGTCATCTCCTTATGCTGCTTTCCTCTTCTTGTCTATCTTTCCTTCTCTTTCCAAAAGAAATACCCACTTAGCAGATTAATCCAGATTCCAGCCCACAGAGTCGAGAGTGGGTGGCTGTGCCATTTGGAATAGGCTCCATAATGGACTCGGAATCGTACGCCATCGGACAGGCCAGTGTGATGTTCATGCTTGCTTTTCTTTGCCAGAGGAAATGTGCCTGAACCTGTCAGATGCTCTGTCCCAGGCCATGCACATCACCTTGTCAATATCTGAATGGACTCTTTTACCTTCAAACTTTATAGACATGAAAAAGATTAGTAGAGAAAAACTATACCTATTCTCTGTAGTTGTGTGTGTGTGTGTGTGTGTGCACGCGCGCAAGCATGTGTGTGTTTGTACAGGACACAGAGAAAGCCACATATATTAATAACATGTTATCCAATAATATTCCACAAATGTGGTGTGTGCATTATCTACCAATCCTTTCTTACAAATTGCTATGCTGTCTTTCTGGCCCTGTATACACTGTCTTTGCCTGCTAGCTCCTCTGTCCTCTGTGGGTTGCATTCTGCCTCCTATCCCAGCTCATATCCCATAGCAGATCTGCTCACTAGCATCACACATATCACTGGTGAGCATCTGGGCTGATGTGTGAATTACACACAGTTACCAGGTTTCAGTATGTACAATCGTTTCATGTGTGAAAGATTCAAGATTAAGAGCACAGATTTTAGTATGAGGCAAAACTGGGCTTGAATTCTAGCTCTGCTCCCAACCAAACTGTGGGCTCTGGAAAAGCAAACTCTGAAGCAACACCTTCCTCAGTTATTAACAATAAATAATTCAATAAGTAAGAATAGTAGTACCTCCTCCAAGGGTTATGCAGGTGAAATGGAATCTTCTATGCAAAATGCTTAACTGAACTCCGCTGGACTGGTCCATGGTAAACACTACCTGGGAGCTGTCCTGCTAACACTCAGTCACATCGGGGACTGTGCCAATCCTTGCAGCAGTTAGGCAAGTCCCTGCGGCTCCGTGATTCATTCCACGAGTGCGGCAGGACTGCCAGAGACTCGGGCAGCTGCTCAGTGCCTGGGACCTGCCTCCTCTGTTGTTCCCCAGGTGGGAGGCTGCAGGAGCACCTGCCTGAATTTGGTGGACTCAGAGATCTCCAAAATAATACCCGCTTTATTCAAAAGATGTTTATTTCATGGTCCTTTCCTTCATCAGCTTACCAAGTTCCTGCATCCATCTGTGGTTAAACCTTCTCTTCCAGCTGGATAGAGGTCACTCGTGTGCAGAGTGGATGCCAAAATAGTAAGGGCTTCAGGGTCCAGCAGACTTAAGTTCAAATCCCCATCAGGTACTTCCCCATTTTGTAATGTAGAATAATTCACTTAAGTCTTTCTGGCTCTTTTTTTTTTTTTTTACTCTGACTCATAAAATGGTTCTGAAGCTAAAATTTAAGATAAAAAATCTAGCCTGATGCCTGACACTTAATAGGTGTGTGTGGAATTGAGTAAAGACTCCTTCTCAACCAGTTTCTCCCCACATTTTTTATTATGATGAGCAAGGCTAATCCCAGTTCCCAAATATGCTACCTTCTCCATCCTGAAAACTCATGAGATAGTTGTTAAAATCAGATATTCTCACATTTTAACTTTCTTCCTGCAGTCCTTTTTGATCCCGGTCTAGCAAAAGCACCCTGCACAGAGGAAACTCTAGGGGGGACATGATTCCTTGAATGAACATTAGTTGGTATGGGTAGATACATCTTCCAGTATGGCCTGGCATTTTTTGGTTTCTAACAAAATCCAAACTTAGTTTATGTATTTCTTAAATTGTTCTCTTGTTATTATTTCCAGGATTGAGAGTAGGATTCTTAACATGAAGTACTTGGCATCACATTAATGATCTCAAGTTAATGCTTCTTTTTCTTTAAGTTTATAGAGGAAAGTTATACGATCTAAATGTATGTAAAAATGAGAAATCCTACCCTCTCACCCCATATTCTGCTGGTGAAAAAAAGAAAAAGATCATTTGTACTCAAGGTTTCTGGAGGCATTTGGGATACAGATGAAAGAGGATGAAAAACAGAAGCAAAGGGAGGAAAATAGGAGGCCAAGGAAAACAGGCCAGGTTTTGAAAGGGTGAACCCTGGATGAATAAGGACAAGAATGTGGTTTGCAGCAAGAGCAAGGACATACATTAAAAATAAAAACAAAAAAATCAGAACAATAGTCCTTTTTATCCATGGACCATGCGGTACTGGCAACGTGAAGAGAGGCCAGTCCTTCACGGACTCATTCACTCAAAGAGACACGGAGTTCACCCGCAATGCGCAAGGTGCTCTCCCAATGTCAAGAACAATTTGGTACTACTCCTGACTTGGATTCTGATCGTCCCCTTACTTATCCACCTTCTGAGAGTCCTAGAGTTTGGCAGGGGACAGTCTCTCATTTGCAGGTTCATGGGGAAGTTTGGGGAAGTTCATGGGGAAGATTCTGTGCCTCAGTTTGTTACCGTCTCTGCCCAGAGTCTCATCTTCTCTTGAGATTTATGCCCGCCCCCCCAAAAGAGCGCAATCTGTGGAATCTTGCATGTTTTGTCTTTGGGCAAGGGGTGTAAGCCTGTGGAGCCTCGCCTCATCAGTGAAAATGGGAAGGGCAAGGTTGTAAAGGATAGTGAGAAGAAATGTCCTAAAATGCCAGTGTGGTGATTGGCACAATGGCGGCAACAAACTTTATCCTAATTGTGCATTCTGCAGCCCTCTCGTAGGATGTGGATGTTGGGTTCAGTCTGTGATAAAGGGACAGTCATAGGAAAGGGAAAATTTGAACCATAGTTCTATGAGCATCTACTGAAGGGTCTTGGGCGAATCCCCATTCACGGCCACTCTCTGCTTGAAGCTCATTCACTGTGGGAACTGATTTCTTGAGACCTTGTGACTAGCCTTCATCTGCCACATTTATATATTTTTTTTACTTACTTTTATTTGGTTTTTGAAGATCACTTGCTAGAGGATGTGTCCAGTTTTAAGGGGGAGGGGCAGCTTTGACTGTGTTATTAGGGTAGTTGGAGTGAAGGTTTTTTTAAATTAGTCATGGAAACCACATGTGGATTGGACTCACAATAGAACATCCAATCTGCTTCTGGCTCCCTGCTACTTACTCTCATATACATTATTCCATTTAATCCTGTCAGGTGGGAAGTACAGAATCCATTGAACAGTCAAGGAAATGGAGGCTTAGAGGATTTAAGTAGCTCGCCCGTGGTTACACGTGTAACAAGCTGCTAGTCCAAATCTGAAGTCTTCCCACACAGTTAGCTTTCCAGTCTAAACGAACTTGAGAGACCTAAAAGATATTTGAGGTAATCTTGCCTAACTCCCTGATTTTAGGGAAGCAGAAACAAAGACCTACTGAAATTAAATGAGGAAGTAACATCACATCCTCCATCCTGACAGAACTAGAATTAGAACTTGGTCTTCTGGGTCTCAAACTCTGTTCATTAGGAGCTGGTAAATACCCTTCCCTTTTAACATCTGTTGATAATAGAAATGTTATTTATTTTATAAAGGAAGTTCCAAACAAACCTGAAAGGTCCACCTCTGGAACAGAGGTGGAAAACTGAGGGCCTCTCCCATCCAAGGCCAAGGAAGTTTTCCATTTAGGGTTTTTCATCATCCTTTCTCTAGGGATCAGTAAACTATAACATATGGGTCAGATCCAGTTGGTTGCCTGTTTTTATAAATAAAGCTTTATTGGAACACAGCCATGCCCATTTATTTACATATCAACTATGGCTGCTTTTTGCTTTCCTGCTACAAAGACAAAGTTAAGTAGTTGGGACAGAGACTGCATGGCCCATAAAACCTAAAAAATCTATTGTTTTCCCTTTACAGAAAATTTCCCCACGCATGCTGTAGTTGATACTTGTTTGCTTAAAGGTCTAAATTTATATTTTTAATAAGCTATTTTCACTGGTAGATGATAATGTGTGGTGGAGGTGCTATCAAATCTCAAATCCAAAGGTCCAAATGTTTCTACTCGGCACAAACCTGCATTTTTAAATCTACGCTTTTCTTTGCCTTAGAGAGCAAATTTAAAACAAGGCTCAGCTATCCAGATAATAGCATGACACTTTCTTAAAGTATTTTTCCTCCATGAAACAAGAAATATAACTCTGTCTGCAGCTCAATAAGCCAAAATATGATGAATGAGCAATCAAGGAATATATACATATTTTGTGGAATATTCTTGATGAGTTGAATTCTACCTGAATCCAGCCATTCTTCATGTGTTCATTCTTATTACAGTGGGGCTGAAGTAGCTACTGTCACGTTTCTTCTCACAGTCATCTGGCATGTATTTCTGCTTACATACATTAAAAACAAAAAGACACACAAAGCAAAACACACACTAGATTTCAGCTGAGTTTAGCTTGATTTTAGTCATGAATAGTGTTGTTTTACTTGGCACCCTGTGTCACATAATTAAAACCAGATAAAGCAGGAATTGGTTGCTAATGTGGAAGTTGCTGTAGAAAATAGGAAACTCATATCTGTGAGGATCACATCACATTAACTGGGGAAAATATGGCTCTTGCTCTCCAAAGACTAGCTGCCATTTTCCATAGAGGTAAGTTACTGCTGCTAAGTGGATGCCCAGCCAGGAACCAGAATTCCATATCCTCTTTCTTGACCTTTTATATCAAGGCAAGTTCTTATGACTGATTACTGCCCATAGAATGTGACAGAAGTGGTGTGTGTTGCTATTTAGTTGAGTGGTTATGAAGGAGTGCCTTCTTCACTCTGTGTTTCCATACAGGATGGAATTGAAGGATTAGAAACTCTTAGGGAGAAGGGGCCATGAGACAGAATGAGTTGGGGTTCTCAAGCTGTTGCAGAACCTTCCCATCAGAGAGTCAGTGAGCCAGAAATAAATTTCTGTTGCGCTAAACCGTTGAGATTTGGGGATTTTATCTGCCACAGCAGCTAACATTAATTATTATTCTAATCCATAATTTTGGTTATTTCAATCATGGCACCCCGCTAGTGTGAACAATTTCCAGTGACAGTGGTACTCACCACTGAAGCTAACCCCTTTCTTCACAGACACTTCTCCACCTTTCTGATCAGTTCTACTCCTCGGTTTTTGGTTAATTGGCTCTAAGGAAGGACACAATTTTAGAGCTGGAAGGAACTTTGGAAATCACAGTCCAGCCAATTTCTTTCCAGATAGTTAACTGAAGTTTGTAAATAACATCTTGCGAAATGATAAAGGTCCCAGTGCTAATCTGTGGCAACACAGGCTCTAGATCTCAGGCATCATAATTCCTCCCACCCAAAATTAAATTTAGTTTGGGTTCTTTTTTTTTTTTTTTTTTTAAATATTACCATGGTACCATTTTAAGTCTATGTTGGTTTATGCTTGAAATTATGTTAGCTCTGGGGATGGAGAAAACATAATATTATTATTAGGCAGGAAGTAGGCCTATGTGACATCTTCTAGCTGTACAGTTATCTCCAAGTGGGATTTTCCAAAACAGAAATATATTTGAAGATAAATGTATCTGCTCATTTTGCAATGGATTATATAGGGTGCCATATTATTATCTTCTAGATCCCATATGCATTTATTTAAGTTTACTTCTCATTTATCTCTGGGATAAAATACTCCTAGTTTGGGTGAATTCTCTAGAATCAGAGACTCTGTTTTTGGTAGCCCAATCATATATTTCAAAATAAAACAGAGATGAGTTATAGTTTCTTGGAAATGTTGGGAACTCAGAATAGAAATTCCCATAACTAGTACCCCATTTCCCATTTTGGTTCTGAACATGAAGAAAAATAAAATAGGGCATTAAAAATTAGACAGAACTATCATCTTTACTGTTGAGAAGCCAGATTGGAGGCCTTGGTATGACAGCTCCTTGTTCTGAATCCCCGAACTGAATGCCGGTGAAGCTGTTCTTCAGTAAACCTGCTCCTATGGATCTGATTGAGTTAGCCTCTGGAAGAAGAGCTGACTTCTTGAAGGAGGAAGGGAGGGGTGTAGCTGAGTGTGCTGAGGGTCTTAAATTAATTGAACTGGTGTCACAGGAAAGAAACGATAGAAGCAGAGAAGCAGCGCTTCTATGATGGGTAGTCCAGCAGGGCAAGAATGACATTCCCTGGGTACCTACAGATACTTTCATTATTCTAAGTGCTTTACAAAATAACATTGGTTGTCCTCTTAGCCATCTTATGACTATTCTCAATGGTCAGTGAGCAAATGAAGGGGAAGCCCACTGGCAGAGCCTGGTCCTTCCCTTCTTCTTTTGTTGGGCATTATGGTACTTATTTCTCCAGCTCTTACTCTCCTCCACAGAAAGATGAAATAACCAGCTTTTCAGGCTGGCAGAACCTTAACTGGGATGTTTTTCTATAATCTGATTACCTTTTGACTTGTTTCTCAGGCTTTGCTTCTTTTCTGGCAGATTAAAAACATAACAATGCAGGAACACACACTCTTTCTTATTTAAGACTCAGATCCTGTCAACTATCTTACGCAATTGTCTTCTCTCCATCTATATAAAATAAACATGTTGATGAGCAATGTTCGAAATGACATCAAAATGTTTTTTATAAAAAAGGTATATACTCACCTGGAAAATAGTTCTGCATTTTACTGTAAATCTTCGTTTATAAATAGGCTCTCATCTCCTATGTCTCCAGATGGTTAAACTTAATGCCACTGAAAGTAGAAAAGATTTCCCCAGCTCTCAAGTTTGCAGAACTGGGATGCATACATTTTATTAAAATGAGAAATAGAGTGCATTTCAATAACTCACAGTATCACAGTGAAGTTCTTAACATTCGTTTTATTGCTGTTTAACAAATTACAACAACCTTAATGCTGTGATATAACACTCATTAATCTAGGTTTTGGAAGTCAGAGGTTCAAATGGGCTCAGGTTATACTCTTATAAGGCCCAACTCAAGGTATCAAATGGGTTGAGCTCCAAACTCATTCAGGCTGTTAGAAGAATTCAATTTCTGTGGTTGTAGGACTAAGATGGCCATTTTCTAGCTTGCTGTTGGCCAAGGACAGCTCTTAGCTTCCGGGAGGTCTTGCATACCCTCCATGTCATCCTTTCCTGCATCTCAAGTCCTCTCCCACTTTGAATCTTTCTGACTTCCTCTTCTATGACTAGCCAGAGAAAATTATCTGCTTTCAAAGAGCTCATGTGATTGAATGAAACCCCTTGGATAATCCCATCATAGGACAGTTGATTTGGGACTTCAAAGATGTCTGCAAAATCCCTTTGCAGGGGTGCTGAGATGGGTATTGTACTGAATAACCAGGGGCCAGGATCCTGCCTACCACCATTCTATTTTCTTGTAACTTTTCATGTGAATGGTAAATTCCCAAGTTTACAATATGTCAATTGTGTGTGGATGTTTCTGCCTTTTGTTGGTTGTATAAGCACTTGGGGCTGTGGATTCCAAATAGCAAGCTAGGAGGGTGTAGATATACTGGATTGTATGAATATTTGCTTTTTGTTTTTGTTTTTCTTTTATTTTCATTTGCATTTGTTCTCCCTCCATTTATACCCTCTGCCACTTACTGGAAAAGTAGGGAAAGTGTAAGTATGCAACAATGGGTAGGGGCATGCCTTTGGGGCAGGACAGGACAGGACTCAATACCCTGCTTCTATACTTACTCCCTCTGTGGCCTTGGGCATGCTACTTAGCCTTCTTGAGCCTCCATTTCCTATCCCTAAACTAGAGACAGTGTCTTCCTGGATGATCATCCCAAGCAGTAAATGGGGTAAGTCCTTACTGCAGTTCCCTGTGTATTGTAAGGTACCTATAAATAGTGATTCTTTTAATTGCTCACATAGTAAGTTTTACGAAGACAGGTACAGGTACCCTTTTCCAGAGGTGGTCTTTAAATGCAATTGGTAAAAGAAAGATAAGATAGGAGCAGATGGCATTTCTCAGCCTCCGTGTCAGAGTCTAGAGGAAGCTGAAAGTCGAAATTAGCTTTGATGGAGGGGAAGGAACAAGATAGAGAAAAATATTCCAAGCAGAAAAGGGATGTTCTGTGTCCTCTTTCCCTGCACAGACCTCTACTGCAATCAGGCTGGCTGGCAGGCGTCCTGTGGGAGGTCCTTTGGTTGCCCTCCTCTGACCCTTAATTCACATCAGCTTCTCCTTCTGGAACACTCTCTGCCCCTTCTCCACCCACTTCCTCCCCACTTCCTCTCAGTGACCCATCAGCCGTGGCTGTAGAGCGTAAAGGTTAGGAGCACATGGCCTGAAGGCAGCCCATGGACGTCCACATCCTGTCCTGCCCCTTACTCGTCATGTGACTGCAAACAGGTTCCCCTGACTTCTGTTTGCCACATGTTCTTCATCTTTGAAAGGGACATGAAAAACAATAGTGTCTTCCTCGTAACACTGCTGTGAGGATGAAAGGTGTTTATGACAGTGGAAGCCCAGCGCCCGGCCCGCAGTGAATGCTTGGCAGACATTCAGACATTAGCACTCAACATTATTGTGATTGTTATTATTGCCTTCCAGCCTCAAGAAGTTCCCCTTCCTTCTTCTCCCCCTGTTCTTGTTTTTCCCTCCTTCCCTTCTTCCTCCTCTCACCCTTGGTTATTCCTTTTCTTTACTACCCAATTTCATAACGTTGATAACTAGAAGCACCATTTATCCATGGTCACTCCACTAAAATTCTTCTATTTTTTGCATTGCTTTTCAGTTCTTGATCATATGAATGAAAATTTAAGCTTAAAACAATCACCTTAGTACCATTTACGTTATTTCAAGGCATTGGGAAGATGTGCTTTTGTATTTAAGATCTTGTCAACTTTCTTAATTTGTGTGTATGTGTGTGTGTGTGTACGTGTGTGTGTGTGTTTTATGCATATATGTTTGTGTGTATATATGTGTATATATATGTATATGTGTATATATATGTATGTGTGTGTGTTTATGTACATATGTATGTATGTATGTGTGTATGTATTTTGCCTCCACAACCTGGCAAAAAGATCAGAGACCATGCTTTATATTTCTTGTATTTCCTACTGCTGAGCTTTGGGAAAGCCTAGTAAATAGGACCTATCTTCCTTTAATTGTTTAAAATAAAACACAAACAGATGGAAATAAAAAAATTTGTCTTTATAAAGACAAAGGCTGCATTAGAAAATGGGGCTTCAGGCCCCTGAATCAAGTGGGCTTTCCTATCTGGGACCCCAGAGAAGACGCACTTATTCACCATGCATGGACAGTGCTAACAATCCCTAATCCTTGCATCTATCTCCCTTCCGGACCCTGCCCTGCAAAGCATATGGCACAGAGGAGATGAGAAAGGATCCCTTCTGCAGGTCTATCTCATAAAAGGGATAGGATGAGACCAAGCTGGATTTTCTCAGTAACTTCCAGAATTTACCAAATAGTTCATTCCACATTTTCTGAGAGAGAGTGAGGAAGGGTCCCAAGAGAGTCCCAGGACATTGCTGTAACGAAGTCCCCTCCACTTAGAAACCTGAAGCCCAGAGTATGGTGCCCTTCCCAGACCCCTGAAACCCCACCAGTGCCCAACATTATACTTTGCACACTATATGCTTGTGGCACATGTAGATCCAATACCTTATGGCAAAAGGAAAAAAAGAATGCTCCCAGACCAAAAAATTTGTTCAGTTTGTTGTATATCAATTACACTTTAGTACAGTTATTAAAAAAGAAAAGAATCTACCAGCAAGCCTGCACAGAAAAAGTGCTCAACAAATGTTAACTCTTGAGTTGACCTTTGCTGTGTTGCTATGGAGAAGATAAATGTCACAATAGTTCATCCTTAAGGTACCTCATAGAGCTACAGCACCAAGAAGTCACTCAGAGTGTCTGGGTGCCATTGTTTGGCAGACTTGGCCATCCTGCCTGGGGACTTCTGATCTGAGGCTGAGCTCTGAAAATACTGTTTGCTTTCTTTATCCACTGCTGGTCCTAATAAAATGGCTTATGTCTCCCACATGGAAGTTGCCAGAATCACTCATAATCATTTCAGATGCTGGTGGAAATATCTGCCTACATCCTCGAGGTATTTTCCAGATCCCTCAGTGCAAACTTTATAGAGATCCATATTCTAATTCAGACAGTTCCAAATATACCCACCAAACATGGTGAAATATGTCCAGCCATTTCCTAGTGTTTCTAGGATTGACTGGAAAATAGGAATTTAATACTATTTTTGTGGTTTGTATGTGATTCAAGCACATGTTTCAGTTTGGCTGGAGAGTTCCAATTTATCCCCGTTTTCCTGACATCTTATTTAGTTTAGTATTTGTCAGAACAAATCTTCCCAGTTTGGAGAATAAACTATATGAGCATCCTAATTATATGGAACAAGATATTTGGTCTAAAAGCAAAACATGTTTTGGAGGTATATGGAATCAAGCAAAACCTCAGATTAGTAAGCTATCAGAACTTTCCTGAGGAAGGGGTCTTGTCTAAGAGGGACTAGCATAGCCATGCTGCTGAGTTGAAGCTTCGAATTTGGGGGATGTTGATTGCAACCTTGTTCTCTCCCCAGTGAGCATCTCGTAGCCTTAGTCATCGTTCTCATCCCATTCAGCCATCCCTCTCCGCATTGACCTGCAATCCTTACCCATATACTTCAATGCTTTTCTCCAGTCAGTTTTGTGGACTGTGAATAATTTTTAATTTGTTGACCTATTTTATGCACATATGCTTATTTGTTTTGATTTAGTTAGGTTAGCTCAGAAGACCCTTTGCAACTTGAGAAAGAAGCTCAATTCTTTTGCCTGGCTTCAGGTCACCCTTGAAAACGTTTCATCCTTCTGCTCCATCCTGTTCTTCTTCTCTCTCTCCCACCCCTATGGCTGTCTTCCTCCAGAACTTACTGACTAGTTAAGTGCCTCACAGGTTTTAGCACACATAAACCATACCGCAACCCTATCATGTAGGTACTATCCTATCCCTACTTAAAGATGAAACTAAGTCTTAGAGGAGTTGAAGACTTTTCTCAAACTCACTTTTAGTAAGTAAGGGGTCATGAAACAAATTTCAGTTCACCTGATTCAAATTCTGAAAGGCAGGATCTTTGTTCTGGCCTCTCCTGGCACTTGTCCCATACCCGCCACGCCCCCCTCCCCACCCCACCCCCAGCAGCCCAACTCTAGGTACACACTTTACCCCTTACTCCTTTCTTTTTGGTATTGTTACAGCTTATAGCTTAGACCATATGCTTTTTTAAAATCAAATATTATGTCATCTGTCTTCTATCACCCGTGAAATGTTTCTAATTTCTGGCTTCCTGTTTACACTGTATACTTCTCCAAGGTAGAGATAGTGTCTTAGAGCTATTTGTATCTTTGGAACCTAACACTGTGCTGGATATGCCATAGGTGGTGATAATGCTTCCTGGTTGATAGATCTTTCCTCTTTAAAGTCACCCCTCCTCCAGCACCTGCTACTGTGCCTTGTATAAGGCAGGAATGTAGGAACACAAGCTCTAATCTCAGCAAGGTCACCAAGGTGTGTGACCCCATCCTAAAGGCTATGCCTTCGGGTACTTCAGATCCCTTCTAGTTAAAACACGGCTGGATTAGTTGTCTACTCTTGCAGTAATGGGGACAGAGTAGAGAAGAGGTGAAATGTTTTACAGTCCTGTCTTATCTCCTTGTATCAACATCTACCAGGATTTCCCATGGCTCTTGAACGCTGAATTGGGAACAGATTCCAGGAGAGAGTGGACAAGCTTTAGTAACAAAGAAAAAAATGCATTTTGATTCAGTGGTAGGTGAGGTGATTTAATGTACAAACACACACCCTGTAAAGCACACAGATATACACCGCATGATGGGAAAGTGAGTGTGTCAGGTATGCAGACATGATGTTACTCAGTTATAAAACACTTTTCCTCTCGCTTCTCCCAAAAGAGGCTTTTATGTGAGTATGAAATACTGTTCTGTTCTTCTTATCATTATTTATAAAAGCTTAAAGAGCACTTGTCAGTATGCCAAATAGCCCCTCCTCATCAGACAACCATCTTTGTTTAATGAAGCGCAGACAGATATATGTATTTTATGGAATTCTAAATAATCTTATGATAAAGAAATGGGGAAGTCTATGCATGAATAAATCAAATCTGGAGTTGATTTATTTTTATGTTTCAACATATTGAATTGAATTGTTGCAATGGGAAAAGATACACAGACACCATATTGATAGATCATTAGAGCTAATAATTTTAAATGTTAAACATATGTTGCATGAACGCTTGCAATATATTAAGACATGTATAGTGTTAAGGGTCTAAGTAACTTTGGGATCAAGGCCAATATAATAACCACCAAAATATATAATTTATTCATCTTGATTATTTTTGCAACTAATTGAAAAGCTTCTTTCATTTCTCGTTCACTGGGTCCCGTGATTATCTATGTTCCTGCCTCTCCCAGGAGACTACAAGGTCCATGTTTTCTTTCTCTTCATATCTAGTATCTTTTTAAAAGATTTATTTATTTATTTTAAAGAGAGAGAAATGGAGAGCGCATGGAGTGGGGGGACGGGCACCAGGGGGTGGTGAGAGAATCTCAAGCAGATTCCCTGCTGAACATGGAGCCTGACACGGAGCTTGATCCCAGACCCATGAGATTATGACCTGAGCCCAAATCGCGAGTCAGACGCTTCACTGACTGAGCTAGCCAGGTTACCCATGTCTAGTGTTTTTTCTTATAAAAGTGCCTGGCACAGAGAATGCCTTCAATGAACCAACTGAACTATTCTCTCTACAATGGAAATGTGCCTCATCATTATTTTGTGCTATTGATTTGTATTGAAGTTACAGAGTATTTATCACACCATGAAACGAATTGCATGAAACTAAACATGCAAACACACGACATGTAAAATTGATGAGATCCGAATAAGGTGGAGCTAGGTGTCAATGCCAGCCATCATCGTCTGGTTGTCACAGGGTAGTGGAGTTATGCTGGAGGATACCATTGGGGAGAACTGGGTGAAGAGTATTTCAGATGTGCCTGAGTTATTTCTTATAACTGCATGTACAATTATTTCAAAATAAAAGCTTAAAAAGTAAGTATATCCAAGTTACAGAGGAAGTGCAGTGATAACATTTAGAATTATAGACACAAGTGAGTAACTGGAATGTCCCATTGTTTGTTGAGTTTCCATATATGTAAACATGAGAGTGAATGAGAAATTCATTTTCAGGTTGGTGCTTAATAAATCAGATATTTTGGTATCATAGTGCTAAGTAAGAATAGAAGCCATATGCTACTCCTTCACCATTGACGAAGAGTTCACCAAAGAAGGGAGAAGGAGTGTGTGTGTGTGTGTGTGTGTGTGTGTGTGTGTGTGTACTGTCAATAGCTGAGGTTTTCCTTTCTTCTTTAATTTTCCCTGGGAAAATGGCAATAGCAACAAATCCTGATTCAGTACCTTCTGTGGACCAGGTTCCAAGTATTTGTCGTTCCCCAGTGATGTGCTAGATGTTGCATGTGCTGTGTGTGGGGGCGTGGGGGTAGACAGACACAGGTTCAAATCCTGGTGCTCTGAGCAGTTGTCGAACTTCTCAGTTTATCCACCAAATATGTGTGAGGAACCACTTCTTACCTTGCAAAAATATGGTGCTCAGGAATGAAATGAAAGCATGTAAGTACCCACCCCAAGCCCAGTCCAGCCTGATATGTGGGTACTCAGCAGAAGATAGGGGCTCCTGAATCACCACGGGGAAAAGTTAGGTCTCCTCTCCTATCACCTAGTCCACAGAGACTGCTCTTACCTGCGTGTCTCAAAGAGGAAGGAAGGACAGTCTCTCTGTAGTTGTGCATCCAGGGGCAGATGCTGGTGGAAACTTCAGCCAACACTGGGATTCAGAAAGCAGATGCCTGTGATGGATTATTACAATTTCCTATCATGTAATTGCTTTTCTGTTTGACCAAAGGTACTTCGTTTAATCTATTTCTAATTTGTTTTAAACCGTTAATTCTGGTAACGCATAAAATGGGAAATATTCTTAGGGAAATCTTTCCAACTTCCTTCCCCAGTGTAGCTCCAGTTGAGTTAATGTTGAGAGAGTCCTTGGTAAACAGTAAAGCAATATACAAATGTGAGTCATTACTGTTATTATTATTATTGATCTTTGCTCTAATTTCCCTAGAGACTCTCTCTGTGCTCTGGGCACAGATATTCCATGAATTTAACGGGCACTCTGAAAGTGAGGAAGAAATGCACAGGAGGGAGAGATGTTCTCCTCATGATATCCACAGCTCACCTCTTTTTCCAGGAGACCCTCTTGTCAGGGTAATCCAGTTTCCTGACCCCGGCACCACAGCATTCTGGGTTGGGTGATTTTGTGTTGCAAGGTGGGGTTGGGAGGGGCTGTCCTATGCATTGTAGGATGTTCAGCAGCAGCCTGGCTTCCCTGACTGGATGCCTATGACACCCCGGCACCTGTGGCAACCAAAATGTGCAGGCATTGCCAGATGTCATTTACAGTAAGTCACTCACCCCAGGACTTACTTATTATAATAACAGAGAAGAGAAAGAGCATACTCAGCAGTGTAAGGAAACCCAAAGCCTTTGCAAGAGCCTGATGGTTCCAAAAAGCCAATGGAACAATGTTCAGAGCTCGCTAAAATTTATCCTTAAATAGAGGGCATGTGTGGCAAGAGCGCATATTGGGAGAACTTTTCCCGTTGGGATTTATTTCAAAAGGGATGCACAGTCCCAGCTCCAAGATCCAATGCTAGGGCAGCAGGAATAACCTGGATGTGAGAGTGCTCCTGCTTCTAATATTCATTTCTTCACTCAACAATCACTCAGTATCCACCCGTGTTTTCAACACCATCTCTTAGTGGAATGTGCACATGCTGATGCTCTGGGGATCCAGAAACTCTTAAAGGTGAGAAGATGGACTGGTGGTGTCCGTAGATCTCATCAAATAAAAACTTGGTATTTATAGATTTTAAGTGAAAGTATTTCCTGTGAGGCAGATTCTTGCCTTTTATGCTGAAAAGGAAAAGAGTGGTAATTACGTCTCTCCTTCAGAGTCCCAGTCCCCTTGGTCACAAACCAGAGTCTTCAGTGATGAGTTAGGGAAGGGAAGAAGGAAAGAAGGAAGGGAGGAAGGGAGAGAGGGAGGGAAAGGGGAGGGGAGGGGAGGGAGGGGGGAAGGGAGATAAGAGGGAGCCAGTAGTTCTTTTCTTCCCTTGAAGGAACACTGCCTCTCTGTCACTGTGGGGAATGAGAATTGCCATTGTTTCCCATTTTTCTGACCCTGGGAGGGAGAAGCCGAATGTTTAATTAGAGATCCTCAGGTCTGTTGACAGGCTGACGCCAAGCCCTTCTGCATTGATGCTGTCCTGCCCATAGCTTGGCTCCTCTTTGCCTGTAATATATCTATCTGCCTTTGTGCTGTAGCTGCTGCATAAACAGATTTTCTGTTTTTAATAAGGAGCGGGAAAGTCTTGTAGTCCTTCCCAGTAGTATAGTTGAAAAAAGAAACTAGAACACAAGTAAACAAGGGCACGTTTCTATTTCTTTAACTCTTGCCACTCTGGGAGTGAGACTAGGGCTCAGGAAATACCCCTAGATTTCCAGCAGAGCTCCCCCCTCTCCCTGAGCTTTCTTCTCCTTCCTCATTCCCCTTCTCCTCCTCTTCTGACTTGGCCACAAGAGAATGTCTTCTTGGACACATCTTAGTCCTGGAGGCCATTGATGTTAGGGGCTAGGTGTGTAGTGTCTGAACCAAACTGAATTGTCTTCTCATAGATTTCTGGTACTCGTGAGCCATGTGACCCCAAGCTAGTTGGTTAACATTTCTGGGCTTTGGTTTTCTTAGCTGTAAAAACAGGGATAATAGCTGTAAAAACAGGGATAATAATGGTACCTTCCTTAGGGTGAATATCTCTGACTAATGAAGAAACATCTTCGAGGCACCCAGTGAGCATTTCGTAAATGGTCACGTTTGTTGCTATCAGGCAGGCTGTATGTGTCACAGGAGTTCTTGGTCTTTTCCATGCACCTGGCCAGGGAGCTGGGAGGTGACTCTGCAAACTGCATCCAGGGACCCCAGGCAGAACTTTTTCCTGTTCAAACTAAGAAAATGGTGAATCATTACAATAAGGGCAAGGCAACTGCAGCCCAGTTTCATCCTGTGCAGAAAACAGCTATGATTTCTTGAACTTGGAGTGTGCATTGGGTTATAGTCCCAATCACCCCATTACTGTGGAGGAGCTGTCGGAGGAGCTCTATACAGATGATTTAGGGCACGTGGTAGCATCTTTGCGCTTTGCTCCATGCCCTGAACTCCCACATGGTTCTCAGCGGCATAGATGCAGCCTGCTGTGGGGGAGAGGCTGGACTCCCAAGATGCATCCACCAGGCCTCTCCCACCCAAGAGTCTAGGATTCTGGCCTTCTGAGCTCCCAGACAGGGTGTTGGCATGGACTGCTCATCTGTTTGCACACTGTAAGCCCAGAGTTCTAACTGTAGGTTTATTTCCTTTTCTGGGGGGATTGGCTGAACCCTAGGACAGGAATGTGCTTAGGCTTGGGCTGCTGAGGGAGCCCAGAACCGGTGGGACAGGGGCAGGTGCACGGAGGTTTCCGGTAGTGACAGCAGCCGGTGCATCAGTAGCCAGGGGTGGCGTGAAACAGATTTTACCTGGAGAATCTCATTTCTTTCTCGCAACGAGCCTGGGACCCTCTTTACAGATGAAGGAACTCATGATGGGGTGAAAGGGAATGTATTTCTAAGCGCCCCAGAATAGCAATTTGCAAGAATTTTTCGTGCAAGATAACACTTGACAGATGATGTTCACGTGGCTGATGTCCTCTCAGGGATAGATCTGTGATTTTTAATAAGCCCTCCTCCAAAATTTTTAAGAGGAAGTTAAGAAATTTGGGTTTAAGCTCTAAGCTCTTGTTTCTGTGTATGTGGTATTTTAAAAATAAATTTTCCAAGCATTTGAGTAATGATATCATCCGGTTAAAGATCTATTTCTGAATGTGGTATAGATAACACAGGCTGTGGGTACCGCGTGGTTCCCCACACACCAGCTGTAACTAATTCCTCCTTTCTCCAGGGGACATGTATCATAAATCAGGTGACAGAGGCAGGGTTATAGGTTCAAGACCATCCATACAGAGCTCTTAGCATACAGCTGCATGTGATAAATGCTCAGTAAGTCACAATAGCAAAATCAACATACAGCCCTTACAATGTGCCCAGTCTTCTCTTAGATTGAGAGGACATCCATCCTGACTAATTAATCCCTGCAGAAACCTTTTTCGGAGAAGTACTATTATTATTCCCATTTTACAGGTGGGGCTATGGTGGCATATAGATAAGTAATTTGCCCAAAGCCGTGCAAGTAGAAAGTGGTGGGGTCGGGATTTAAATTCAGGCAGATTTAATTCTTGGTCTGCAGTCTTTAACTGTTTCTATGTGCTAGGTCACATTTTACTTTGCATTTGAATTGGCTTTTTTTTTTTTTTTTTTTTTTTTAAATAGTCTCTTAGTCCTGAAACTCAGTACTTGGCTATTGTGATTAGGAATTTAATTGTGGACACTTCACAGATCACTGTGAGGCCACTGTGCTGTGGCTTCACCCTTGAGAACTGCCTTGGATAGTGCCCAGCAAAGAGCCCGGGGCTGGGGACTTAATATTTGTCATGTGAACACACATGGCAGTCAGCCTCTAAAATAAGAGATTTGCAGAAAGAGGGAAAGAAATGTCTTCCAAGAAGAAAGAAGGTGGTAGACATTTGGAAATGCTGTTCAAGGTCATTTGGCTTATGTTAGTGGAAAACACACTATCGAATGGATTAACGGGGTTGCTTTAACTGGGGTTGCCATTTTGCTTCTACTGGCTCCTATCTGGAATCTGTTCTTGTCCCCTCTCTGCACAGGCACAGAATGTACGGAGTGCTAATCACTAGCCCCTGGTAAAGGTTTCTGGTGCAGGGCAGCAGAGCAGATCATTGGCTAGGTACAGTTCAGCTTTTTCATCAATGACTTTGATTAGAAAAGCTTTTCTGAGGGCACCTGGGTGGCTCAGTCAGTTAAGTGACTGACTTTGGCTCAGGTCATGATCCTGGGGTCCTGGGATTGAGCCCCTTGCCAGGATCCCTGCTCAGCAGGAAGTTTGCTTCTCTCTCTTCTTCTGCCCCTCCGGCTTGTGATCTCTCTCTCCCTTGCTCTCTCTCTCTCAAATAAATAAGCAAAATCTTACAAAAAAAAAAAAAAAAAAAAAAAAAAAAGAAAAGAAAAGAAAAACTTTTCTGTAAAGGGCCAGATTGTAAGTATTTTAGGCTTTGCGGACCACTGGGTCTCTCTCACAACTGCTCAGCTCTAGCAATATAATATAAAAGTAACCATAAAAGATACTTAAATGAATGTGCATGGCTATGTTCCAATAAAACTTTATTTATAAGAACAGGCAATGGGCCAGTCCAGTGAGATGGACCTCTGGCCACAGTTTGCTGACCTCAGATTTAGGTCAAGATACAGAAGGCAGAATTATTACAATACTAATGGCAAAAACCTAAGAAAGAGGGCTAGGTGAAATGTGGGTGAGGAAAATGGAGACCATAAAGCTCCCAATGGTCTAGGACAATGGCAGGTATTAAATGTTAGAAATTATGTGAATAGCTGGATTGGAATTCTGACTCTGTCATTAATTAGGTCTCCCATTAATTAGGCCTGTCTAGCTTTGACAAATCACTCAAGTCACTTAATCTTTCTGAATCACACATATGTCTCCCATAAAATAGAGAATATCAACCTTCCTCTGTAGATCTGTATAAAGATCAAATATATCACTATATTTATTAGTATTTATAAAAATATTTTTTTAATTATAGGAGGGTTAATGTAGACTCCTCCATTTACCTTCAGAAGATAATCAACAGAGTTCTAGACAGGAAGAACTTGATTAAATACCAGGATCCAGATTTTCGCTGACTGAAAGGATGGGATGAATCAGCCCTGGGGCCCAAAGGCAGCCACAGCTCTGCCTGCACTTTTGGGATTCGGAGTGGGGATGAAGGGACCTGTTGGTCCATCGGCCCAGCCAGCCTGGAAATGGGAGGTCATTGAGGTCAAAGAAGCATGGTAGAGGGTGAAGAACAAAAATTGGGAATTCTGGGCTAGAGTCCTGGTTCTGTCACCTCTTGGCGTGAGATCTTAGTCAAATTACATAACCATCCTGGCCTTCATTTTCACAGCTAATAATAACATCTTGCTTACAGAATTGTGAGGACCCTGGTAGGTGGCTCTTACTTTCATTTGCTCCACATTCATGCCCCCATTCCTGGCAACAACTTCCTTCTTCTCGATTTTCTTCTGAGCACCACCAAGCCCAGTTTCAGCCTATGAATGATGCGTGGAATTGGCCCCGTTTTCTGGTAGTGACTCAAGTCAGGTCAGTGAGAACCATAACTGGGACTTCAGCTGTTGCTCTTGGGAAAGAGAAGCCCTTCTCCTTCTCTGCAAGAGGAGCGAGGATGTAGGGCACCACATGGAAAGTCAGCCTGTGAAGGAGGTCAGCACAAAGCCAAGCCGAGGCGACATGGAATGAAGGAAGCAGAGTTGTAATGATTTTCTCTTCATCTAACGGCACCTGGATCCCTTGAAATTTCAGGGAGCTCATATTTTCTTTGCTTAAGCTGTTTTGATTTGTCTTTCTCTCATTGGCATTAAAGGATGCAGCTAATAGAATACGTTAAGCAATTAGTACAGTGTCTGGCAGGTAGGAAGGTTTAGAGATCATAGAGTATTTATGCTTCTTGTTTGTGAAAGTACTTTGCAAAAAGAGGCAAAAGGCACATTAAAACACAGTAGTGGTCCTGGTAGCACCTGAACAGGGAAATGGGGTCCAGTAATGCCATCAGAGGAAGGGAATATAAAAGAAGGGAAGGTGCCAAGCTTGAGAGAAAAGAATGGGAAGGGCCTGAAATCTGTCGTGGGAAAGAATGATTTGCTTGGTCTTTTGTTGTTCCTGAGGCCAGAGGTCAGGCCAGAGGACGAAAGGAGTTGCCTCAGGACAAGCCCCTCAGGCAGGAGGGAACAGACACTGTGTGAGGCAACAATGTGTCCTTCCAGGGTCTGGGTCTTTCTGGCACCAGACTTTGCCCAACATTGTTTTTCAAGCCATGTTGACTGTGACTCAGTCATAAACATAGTTAAATGTTATCCAGTACATGAATGCATACATATATATGAAAAAAAAATTCATGAAACTATCTTTTTACTATGTGAAATGTATCTTGATGGCTTTCTATTCTACTCTGTCATATTTGTTCTATTCCATTTCATTTTTCAACTTTCTGGCCTTGACTCCATAATTTGATTTCATGAACACTAATGGATCCCGACTTAGACTTGAAAAATAGTGTTATATATGATATCCTGGTCTGGGATAGGAGGCAGTGTTGGGGGGGTGTGGTGGTGATGGGGAGGGGGGCAGTGATGATGAAGAGAAGGATTTCTGTGATTATGGTTATTATGATTATTACTAACATTACATTGGTAACTTGGAGTGTGTCAGGGTCAGTTTGAAGCTCTTCACACATAAAGAGTATTTTTAAAATTCTCTTTTGTTATCTACCATTTCTTTCTTTGTACAGCCTTATAATGGTTTAGCATTTGTAACCATAATTGAGAATTACCTTAACTAAATCCCTATGTCCATCTGTCTCAGTCCAGGCTGCTGTAACAAACTAGCAGAGACTGAGTGCCTCATAAACAACAGAAATGTATCTCTCACAGTTCTGGAGGCTGGAAGTCTGAGATCAAGGTGGTGGCAGATCTGGTGTCTGGCGAGAGCCCCTTCCTTGTTACAGATAGCTGCCTTCTCCCTGTGTCCTCACATGGCTGAAGGGGCCCTCTGGTCTCCTCATCCCCTTCTGAAGGCACTAATCTCATTCATGAGGGCTCCACCGTCATGATGAACCACCTCCCAAAGGCCCCCCGCTCCTAATACCATTATGTTGGGGGTTAAGATTTTAACACCTGAATTTGGAAGGGAACACAAATATATCATCCATAAAACCTTTTGCATAGTGGTTGATTGGTTTGTTTTTAAGGATCCAGGCTCACAAGAATCTAAGATATGTCTGATTATATCCTTGCAATGGTGATCAGAGAGAAGCTGGAAAATAGTAGACATGGATACATGGTTTGGGTCTCGTGGACCCCAGAGAACCATGGGTGGCAAGAAGGTGCTCAGAAGCAGGTCTGGGACCAATGAAGACAGAGCTGGGCTGAGATCTCAGGCTCAGTGCTGGCTCTCATGACAATCATGGCACAACATTGACGAGTCAGCGTTCTGAATCTCAGTGTGTCCTTTCTTACAAATTGAGTGGGTTGTACAGGGACATCTGCTTAGACCCATCCCAGCCATGAGGTTTCCAGCAGAGCCAGTCTCATCCCTGCATCCCAGAACCAGGATCCAGGTTTTCTGTGCCTTTCCATCCCAGCACAAAATGATTCTCCACAGGCTACATGATCTCAGGAATACTTTAGTGAGTACTGTAATGAGTCAAATCTTTGCCCTGACTATTTTCCTCTTCTGCTGATGTCTCGTGTAAATCTGGCCCTGAAATGATTTTTATTACCGTGTTTTTGTGTTGTTTTTGCAATTTTCAAAGTGTTGTGGAACCACCCTCTGATGCAGATGCATTGTTACCACATACCATTTTTGAGCACCTACTCTGTGCTAGGTGACGAGCAAAAGGTCGTTGCATCGTAATTTTGCTTAATCATTGGCAGAACCCAGTGTGGCATACATTATTACCCCATTTACAGGTGAGGAAAACAAACTCAGAGGCTACGAGACACGTCCTCTGTTGCCGAGCTCATAAATAAAAAAAGGGCAAGATTCATGCCCAAATCTTTCTGAGTACAAAGATCCTTCTGCTACACCATTTACATAAACCCATATGGAGGAAGCCTGAAATAACCACAAACACAAGACGTATCGTATGGTAGCATATGACGGACTCAGATGCAAGGAATAAGACCGAACTTTCAGAGGGGAGTAATGTTTTGATGGCCTCAAAAGGTTTCACAAAGCACAAAAACCTCTAAGGGTGGGTGAAAAGGTGAGAAGCAGAGGTAAATAAAGAAGGGCAAGAAGTCAGGGAATGATAAGGTTCCCCTATCCTCAAATCTCAGACACTTTTTATTTTATTTTTGTTTTTTAAAGATTTTATTTATTTATTAAGGAGAGACAGAGACACCGAGATAGAGAACATGAGCAGGGAGGAGAGGAAGAAGCACACTCCCCAATAAGCAGGGAGCCCAACGTGGGTCTCGATCCCAGGACTTTGGGATCATGACTTGAGTGGAAGGCAGATGCTTAACCAACTAAACCACCCAGGTGCCCTATCTCAGGCACTTTTAGAAAAGCAAAGGGAGAAAAGATGACGCCTCGTGGGCACTGTGGCAACTTCTACATTTACCTTCCTGAATATCTGAATAGATGAGCCTCAGTAAGAACTGAATTACTCTTTTCCTCTACCAGTGCTTGGGACTATTGTCCTTTAAGAGGCCAGATGGTACAGAAGGTCAGCAGAGGTCCACGGTGAGAGGGAGGTGGCTGGTTAAAGGTAAGCAGTGACCTGCAGCGTGTTCTTGCAACATCAAAGTGCCCATAGGAAGGAAAGCCCAAGGCCAGTCAGGGATAGCTGTGTGCGGGACAGGCCCTTCTACTCCCTCCACTGCAGCCAGGCAGGCTCTGCTAATTGATCCCAGCAATCTTTTCCTCCAGGCCTCCCTTGGCCTCTGAATCCTTCTCAATCCCTCCCTCTAGACACTTGTTCCCCAAGAAGAAACCTGTTTGCCATCCATGAGTTAGCCATACAGAAGAGGGTAAACAAGGCTCTGTGAGTTGCTCAAGGTCAGGTCTAGTCTGAAACCCAGTTCTGCCTGGTTCCGAAGCCCCTGTCTATCCTTTGAGTCCTGTCTTCTTTGATTCTGCAGGGGCAGATGTAGCAGAAGGAGCACGCAATGGAGAATGGAGAGCTCAGGTCGACTGGGAAATATTCCTCCTCTTGACTCCAGTGCCCTGAGCCCTGAAAATGGGAAGGCTAACATGCATGTTACCTGAAGGCTTGTCGGGAGGACAGTGTGAAGCAGGGAGCCCAGGCCCTGTCCCCTGCAGGTTCTCAAGAAATGCTAAGGTCCTTGCCCTCCCACATTGGTCAGCCAGTTGGGAGACCCTGTGGTGCCCCGTGGATGCCTCTTCTTAGCTCTGTAGGCCACTGCCCAATGTCACCTTGAAAACACTCAGCGGGACCAGGCCTAGAAACAGAAGAGCACTGGGCTGTGACGCAGGTCCTCTCGCTGTCTCTGTGTGTCATTCTGTGTGTCACTCTGTGCTTCACTTTACTCCCCTATGAACAAAATTAAAATGGGATGGGGGTGATCTTTGATATTCTCGCCCCACAATGGTGATCTTAATCCAACAGACGGACACAGGGCTCAGGGGGCAGACCACCTTCTGCATAGGCCCACCCCCCACTCCTCTCAAAAGGCAAGTCCCTAGGCCACCAATGTGGACAGAATAAGGTCTTTTTCTTTGCCGTTTCCCCCATTTTTTGAAACACAATGAGGCTCTGTCAGGAAACAAACTGCCGCCTGTTCTGTCAAACTTGAGTCGAGGGGGAGCGATTACGGCGCTGGTTTCCGGCTGGCAGATGTCCAATTTGTTGCTGTTTAAAACCCCCCGAGTCCTTCCATTTCTTAGATTTTGCAAAATATGGTGGATTTTCTCTCTAACAGCCTGTCTCTCCACAAAACTGTCCCCTAACAGTAGGTAACTGGAGTGAAGCCACGGATAGCACAAAACCCAAGCTTCGGGAGACATCGTCATGGTGCAAACCTGTGGAACCTCAATTGTCTTTGAACACGAAGCAAGACCCAGAGAACCAGCCGAGCAGTAGCGCGTGCTGGCAGCAGGAGGCTGCCTTTGTCTGCCCTGATTTGGTGTGCTATGTCCACCTGCTTGATTTCCAAAGTAGAAGAAGGAGGTTCGGGGGGAGAGGCATGACTCTCTGACCTCCGACCCTCCGTGGCCTTACAAACTGGAGGATGGCTCCAGGCACTGACGCGTCTTTTTCTTCTTGGTGCTGCCACTTTGCCCCCTGATTCTGCCTTGAGCAGCGTCTGGGGACAACAGGCGGGCTTAGTGAGGCTTCATGTCAGTTACTGCCCTGCATGAACCAGAGCAGGGAAAATAAAAACCCCATGGTTTGCCTACAACCCACGCTTGTCCTGTGGGTAATGATAGAACATGACCTTGTTTTGGGTTCCCAGCATCTCTTCCAATTTATATTGGGTCGTATCTGTTTCCTGTGGCTGCTATCCCGAATTGCCACGAACCTACTTGCTTCACAGTACAGAAAGTTACTCTGCCATAATTCTGGAGGCCAAAAGTCTGGAATCAAGGTGTCTGCAGGGCTGGAAGGTGTCTGGGGGACAACCTGTCCCATGCCTCTGCCTGAGCTTCTGGTGGCTGCCAGAGCGCTTGGCATCCCTTGGCTTGGAGACACATCCCTCCAAAGTCGGCCTCTGTGTCTGCGTGGACTTCTTCCCCGTGTCCTGTGTGTATTTTCTGTTCTTGCCTCTTCTTTCCCTTCTTTCTTGTCATTGGATTTGGGGCCCACCCAAATCCAGGATGATCTCATGTCAAGATCCTTAACTTGATTCCAGCTGAAACACCCTTCCCCCCATATAAGGTCACATTTCCAGGTACTAGGTAGATGTCTTCTGAGGGGGGCTACTATTCTACCCATAACATGGGTTTTTCTCCCCTGACCCTGGAGAGTGCTAGCCACATCTTTTCTGCTCATTCTCAAGTTGGATTCTGCCATGTGAGATTCAGGTGTGTTCTCAATTTAGTAACTAGAATATCTAATATTAAGTAACAGACAAAGCTTGAACTTGAGTTAGCTCTTCTCTCCTCTGCAGGTCAGACCTGATTCAAACTGGAAGGCATGTGTGGAAGGGAAGCAGTGTGTTGCCTTCTACTCTTTTCTGGTCGCCTCTTTCCTTACCCCCTGCATACGTCTACTGTTTTGCTCTTTTTCAGGGTCTGAGGTTGGTGAGGTGGGCATGCTGAGATAGTTTGCTTGGCTAAGTGGCTTTGTGTTATCTGGGTTTGGCAAATGTTTAAAGAGGAGACCCTGCCTAAGCCTAGCTAATGATGAAAGTAGATTTGTTCCCTCATGGGGGCTTTGGAGGTTCTTGTGTGTTCCCCATTGGTCCCCTCTCTTTGGCAATCCCCTTGACTCAGGATGATGCCACAGACTCTGAGACCTGATGTTCAGCCAATGCCTGCAGAACATCTTTACTGGACCTGCACTCACTCTCTTTGCACTTCTGACTCATCGGAAGTGTGCATATGACACTTGCCCCCACAGCCTCTTGGATGTGGGCACCACTCAGCCCAGCAGATCTCTTGGCTGGCCTCCCAGTAGTCCCTCCTCAGGGCTTACACTCCCATCCCTGACTCTCTCTAACTTTCTCAGGTGAGAGTCTGCCTCCAGCGCTCTGTGCCTTCCAACTGCCAGAAATGTACTTCACAAATCTCTGTGCATCCCTGAAGTCTCTTTTGGAGGCTCAGGGTTGAAAGGTGGCCAACTCCATACCCTGGAGAAAGGGTGAGGGCTCATATAAAGACAGCGGTCCTCTGCAAAGAAATCTCTTCATCAGTTTGCCATGCCTTCACTCATGGTCCCTTTTCATCTGGTGGTTCTGGTCTCTGTGTCTGTCTGCACATAACTACGTCCTGCCGTCTCTCGTGGGCATTGCTCTCGGATTATTGCTTTAGTGGCTTTGTTGCAATGGGGAAAAGGAAGCCCCTCCTCTGGTTGCATAGATTATTCTTTTCATGAAGGCATTCCCACTGTTTTAACTTCCATCTACTGAAAAGGAGGGGTACACAGCACAGTACATGGGGAGTCTCTGTGGAGAAGCTAGTCAGAAGTTTCTGGAATCATGCAAAAGTACAAGTGTGTGTCTGTTCTGCATCCATTAAGAATAAGAATGTAAGGAATGCACACTTAAATACCCGGGATTTTTAAAAATCACATCTATGAAAGCGACAAAGTACTGGGTGGTCTTTCTTGATTTTTTAAAATAAAAAAAACAACCCTCATTGGTAACAGAAGAAATAAACTCAAAAACGCTTTATCTGAGTTGCTATCCAACAATGGAGGTCTTGGTTCCCATCCAGCCCTCCATATCTGTGTTCCTGACACCTTCAAATGTCCCAGAACCCTTGCCATCCTGCCCCAACTTTATGTTCCTCATCTTCTCCATCCTATTTTCTCTCCCACTTTCATCACCATTTAACAGTGCTTTGCCCCTCCAACCCCTACCTGTGTGTCAAGAGTGCTGGAGGAAAGTGTGACTCGTTCACATCGGTCTGTGTTAATACAAGGGTCATTGCTCTGAATGCCTTTCCGCGGTGGTAGCTGTCACTCCAGGAAAATGTGTCGTCCTTAAGGAAAGATTTTGCTCCCCAGAGGTGCCTGAGAATTGGCTCTTATCAACCTGACAGTTTCAGAAGTTTAGATCGTCTATCCGAAAATATCCTAGTAAGCATGATAGTGAGGACTTTTTTCTGGCATGACAAGTTTCATTCAAAAGGATCTTGAATTGCAAATACGTATGAATGATCCTCAGAAGCAGCGGTTTGTACTGACTAGCCATGCGGTGCTGAACACCGGAAAAGCTAAGTGCTGCCATCTTGCCTTCAAAGGGCTTCGTGGAAACGTGCACTGTGCTTTGAAATAAAACAGCGTCAAAACCTCTATTTGTCCATGCCGTGGAGGTGGCGTGGAGGTGGTGGGCGTCGCCACCCCCTGATGCCTGTGGGAGGGACGCTGGGCTGGGAAGTCGGGCAGCAGCATCCTGGGGCCAGCTATCATCAGTGCACAGCAGCCGCTCTTCCCAACTCTGTTCTCAGTTATGTCCAGTGCAGAGCTTGAAAGCTTCTGTGGTGGGAGTATTTACACCACAGGAATTGGCGAGCCGTACAAACCTGGAGCTTTTTTTGTTTCCAGAGAGCCAGTTGTTAGCCGCTTACCAGCATACCGTCAGAGTCTGTAATGCTTCCTTCTTTCATTTTGACTTGTAATTCACTTCAGAGCAAACCTTTTAGCATCACTGTGGCTCAGCGAGGAGAGTCAGACATGTTTTTAAGGGAAACTGTGGAACCAAAGAAAGTATACAAAAAGAAGCACTTTTAGCTCCCTGGAAGAAAACCTTTATTTATTTTTTTATTTTTTTATTCTTTGACTCCAGGAAGCAAATGCTTGGAGTAGTTTACTTTCTCTTCCAGGGTCCAGCAAGTTAATAGAGGGAGGGGGCCCTCTTTTCTGTTTATTATTATAATGTTCCAGATCATCCTCTTATTTATGAAAAATAAAACTCTGTGAGATAAAGTATCATTTTAAAATGCACCTTGCTATTTGTTATGATCAGGTGACATATTTTCATCACATATTAATTTATGCAAGACTTTGTGTCAGAGATGGTGGGACTTACTAAAAGCAGGAATAGGCAGGAAGAGACTTCAGAAGTCTCCGTCCAATACTTATTGGTGACCTGCCATCAGGATAAGCTCCATTGGGGTTATTTCCATCTTTCAACAAATGATTACTGAGCATCTGCTGTGTTTGGGGCAGAGACTAATAAGATCCTAATTCCCAGGCCTAGGTGGGATGTGGTGAATGGCCACAGTTCAAAGTATATTGGGCATAGTTGTGAAGAATGGCTTGAGTGGGTTGACAACCAAACCACTGGAGGGCAAAATGTAAACAGAAAGATATTTACAGAGAGAGTTTGAATAGAATTAATCCAGAGTTTTCTAGGAGTCACTTATCTTCTCCCCTTCTACCTGTGTCTTATAGAAAGGAGAAATAAATCATTGCAAAGCTGGAAGGGGACCAAGAGTTCATCAACGGTTTCCTTTGGGTCCAGGCTAGAATCTGTGTGGAAACCTTCCAAGAATTAACGTTGCCTGCCCCATTAATTAAAATTCCCAGAGAAGATGATCCCATGAGCTCTTTGGCCAATGTCCTACAGAGCCTGGCTTCTTACTGGCAAGAGATCCCTCTGGCTCCATTCTTTCCAGATTCACTCTCTGCTCTGTAGGACTTCCGTGGTATGTGGTCTTCATTTCATTCAATCGCTCACTCATTCCCCAATCACGATGGCGTGCCTACTGCATGCTAAGTCAGTGGTTTTCAACCTTGGGGGAGCATTTCAAAACACTGAGATCTGGATCCTAATTCCTTGAAACTGATGGGATGCATTTGGGCTCGTGCCAAAGGCCTCTGTGATGATGAGGAGGAGGACGACGGCGACAATAAGACCAGCAGCAACTACAGCAAACATTTAATAGGTGGAGGCACTGTTCTATTTTGCATACATTACCCCGTACAATCCCAGAAGAACCCTATAAGGTAGGTAAGTTTATCTTCCTCATCAACTGTCACCTGGAGAGGTTAATGTACGGATCTAGTAAGTGGAAGCTGGTGCTCGACCCATTCTGTCCGTTTCTTGACTGCTGTGCCATGCAGCTTCCGTATTTCTCGAAAACTTCCCCTGAAGTTCTGATGTATTTCGGAGTTGAAAACCATTGCTATGGTGATGGTACCTGACATATAAGAGGCTGTTTGTCCAGGACTGTTTAGTCTTTTTCTTTTGTTCCTTGATGTCATTGTGTAGCGGTGGAGACCTATATGGTAAATATGCAAATATGCATGTGCACATACACACTGCGCGTGACACGACGAATGGTGTGTAAAGCTTTGTGATGGGGGGACTGTGAGTGCGGGGAAGTAGACGGGAGCAGCTCTTCCTGAGCACTGGAAGGAAGTTTGGAAAGGACAGGATGTAATTTGGCTTTAAAATCAGAAGTTTATTTACAAATCTTCAAGGGAATTAAATTTGAATCCCTGGGAGGCCTGCTTGCTTGTGAACATATTCTCTGCATTCCTATGTAGGACACTGGTTGTCCTAGTGCTTCTGGAATGGGGTAAACCTGTGACGGATCTGACTAGCCAAACTCCAAATGATTTATGTCTCCAGCCATTTGTAATCTCACCTGGGTCCTTCTTTGAGGATCACTGGTTAGGAAGGGGACTCTGAAATAAGAAACCCAGGACTTGTCTGTATCCTCAATCCCCATATTTGTTTATCTTGTTCTATCCAGCAATTATAACAAACAGAGAATAGGAATTGATGTAATAAGGGGATAAAGTTTTGATATCTCACTCATATATATAACCCCAGACCCTAGCAGGATACCTGCTCTGTAGCAGGTGCACAGTAAATGTTTGCTGAATAAATGAGTGGAAAAAAATGAATTAATGAAAATGGAAACTATGCTACTTCCATATGGACATCTTTAAGTCTCCTGGATAATGTTGGTGATGATGATGGTGGTGTTGATGCCTGATAATACCTGATAGGCATTATCTCTCCATTCTTTCAGTATCCTGTGAGATCAGATGAGCAGGTTTCATCAACATCTTCAGCTTCATTTATAAGCAAGGAAGTTGAGTTCCAATGAGTTAAAGACCTTATCTGAGACTATGTCCACAATTTGGGTCTGGGGTATGGCCTTCTCAAATTTTGCGCCTTCTCTACATCTGTGGGAGGCATTACCAATATACAACTGAAAAATAAGATTTTTGCTTCAGAGAAACTAGAGAAATATGCACCTTCTTTTCCTGCTGAGATGAAAGATGACTGTATAATCTCTTCAGGGCATTTCTCACATCATACTTTATGTATTATAGACTGTATCTACCCACCCAATGCCAATATGACTCCCCCAAGTCATGACAACCAGAAATGTCTCCAGACATCGCTAATTGTCCCTTGGGAAGCAAAATTGTCCCTTGTTCAAATCCAGTGATTTTGTCCAAACTGTGACTTTTCAATGAACTGAGTTCTGGTCATATTATTTACTTTATTTATTTATTTATTTATTTATTTATTTATTTTTAATGAGAACACTGAGCTAATAGGTACTGTAAGTCTGGAAAGGGTTACAGTAAAAGAGGTCAGGAGTCAGGAGACGAAGTCAGAAATAATCACCAGGGTTCACATGACTCATAATCACAGTTAAATGATTCTATTTTCTTTTTTGTATTGAACTTTGAACTTATTTCCACTTATCTTTCTCAGAAGGCTGATTACACTGGAGTTTGTTATATGATTATATATATAAAACATATACTATATATGTATATATATATATGATTTTTTTTTCTTCGTAAGTATTCATAACTCTCTCCTTCCTACTTGAAATTTGAATTAGCCAAATAAATTAATTAAAAATAAATTAAAGTTAACAAACTTTGGTCCTTAAGTCATGGGTAACATTTATTTTGTACCCGACAGATGAACATTGAAATTCAGGAAAAGTATGGAATTAAAGCCTAATAAAATGTTATATAAACTCTTAAGTCATGTTGACTTAAGTGGTGAGATCATGCCAAGAAAGTTAATGGAGCCGGCTCTGGGGCCACTGATCCAGTGATTTATCCACCTCTGTGCATTTCTAAGCAAAAACACATGTCTGCAAAATGAGCCTTTTGCAAGCCAAAGACAGAAAGATCAAACTGCCAAGGGTATCTCAGACCTTCTTCATATATGCAGCTTGCATATTTAAAAGCGGGCCTGGTCTCTACACCCTTGAAGAAAGTAAAGCAGAACCTGGACATTCTGTCTTTGGACAGTTTCCCAGGAGGTGCTCCTGTTGATTCAAAGATGACCCCATCCTAAAATTCAGGCCCATTTGGTAGACCTGTTAGTAAGAGACCTATTGGCTTTTTTCTTTTCTTTTCTCTCTCTGTCTCTCTCTCTTTCTCTCTGTTTAAGAACTGGTCTTACATCTGTAATTAGAAGGCAGCCCAATACACTAGGAAGATCAATGGCTTTCACTTTCAGACCCTGCCACACCAGCTTCCTGGTTGTAACCTTGGGTGAACCACTTATCCCTTCTATGTTCTATTGTTCTCTCCAAGAAATGGAACTAATGAGGCACACTACCCTGGAAGGTTGGAGAATACAAGGAGATGCGGAATATAAGTGGAATGGATAGTACAGTGCCTACTACCTGAATTGATGCTTCAAAAGTGTTTCTATCAGTTCACTTTTTTTAACACCAAGGTCTCGCTGTGACTGTGGGTCAAAAGTGGCCTGCATATGTGTTTATCTGCAAAGGACTTTCAAACACTCTGAGTGAATTGCCAGTGTTTAAAAATTGGAGATTTCAAGTGAGAATCTAAATTGTTGGATTTTGAATAAAAAATTCAAAGATCTGACAACACAGGGTCCCTGTAGATGGGGCACATCTGCCCCCAGACCCCCAATCTCCATCCCTCTCTGATGCCGCACACAGTCTGATCTGCTTCACACATTTATGTCATGTGCCTGATATGTTTGGGACTCAAGGTGTTGTTAGCCACAATGCATATCAACAATGAGGGAGACTCTGGTCTAGGGGAGGCCACGTGGATGCAGACACCTACTGACCTAGACCTTGCCTGTAAGGAATTCACAGTCTTATTAAGGGCTTATTGTAAGTGATGATTTCAATCTAGCAGGAATTTATTGAATTCCTCCTGCAGATCTGGCACCGAGGATGCAAAACTTAATAAGATATGGCCCGTGCCCAAGAGCAACCTGCTCTGCTGACCTCTTCTGGATTGGAGTTTCTGTTTTCTGTTTCCAACCCGGGTGGAGACTCGTAACATCATTAACTTTTTATGTTCTGCTTAGGACATCATCCAGTCCAGGCCTCACTTTTGTTTTGTCTTTGTTTTTTTCCATCGACTAACAGCATAAAATTATTGCAGTGACTTCGCTGTAGATAAGTTCCATCTTCCTAAAACCTGGAAGAATGGAAAACACAAATAGAAACCATTTTACCTCTTATTTCCTATAAAGGGGGGTTTTTAAAACATCTGGCTTCTCAACTCCTAGCCTAGTGCCTGGCAGTAGGAGGCTGAGTAATGTTCGTTCGCTAAAATAAATGGATGAATGGATAAAACATTGAATGGATGGATGAAATTCCAATGTCCAATCCAAGTGACCCTCCCCCTCCCCACATCCATTTATGTATTTAATCGTCAAACATGTACAGAGCTGGGGAAGGAGTCTTTCAGACACAGGGCACAGAGTCCAAAGGCCCTGAGATGCGAACAAACTGCAGACTTTCCAAGAACCAGAAGGAAGGCCAGGGTGGTTGGGAGTGTGTGGAGAACAGTGATTAGAAATGGCAACAGTGGCTGGTTTATATGAGGCCCATAGGCCTTGAGGCAGGCTTTCCATGTTTTATAAGTATAGCGGAAATAAGAGATCTGATTTCAATCTTTAGAAGATCCTGTTGCCTGCTCTTTACACTATGAGTTAATGGGAGGGAAAAGTGAAGCCAGGAGCCCAGAGACGTGGTTGCTTAGAACAAGCGAGGGGTGGTGGGCAATGTCCATAGGCTGAGGGTAGCAGTGAGACCAGGCTTGGGACAGATTTTGAAGTTTCAGCATCACCTACTGATACCATAACACTATCTAATGGATGTATAATGCTAGCCACATGTGTAACTTCAACTTTTCTACTAACTACATTTGAGGGACCCGCAAATAGCAACATTTGGGTTTGAAAGTCGAGGAAACAAACCTTCCAATTTACTATATGTTTACCAAAAATTATCTATATGTAGTGTTCATTTTATTACCTTTACATTTCTTTCATGCATCAAACAACTTAGTTTTGTTCTGCTGCAGTAAATTGCAATTGACATGCTTCCTGAAAGTTGTGATACTCCTTGTCTAACCATTTTTTTGCTTCTTTTTTTTTTTTTTTCTGGTTGGAGAACTGATGTGTTGTCTGCCTCTCTATTTTGCACAAGTGTTATCTTTTTACATTTCAAAATCTGCCTATACTTCCTTGTTTTCACCAGAAAATTTGCTTAAATTTACTTAATTCCAAATTGTGAGTTATGGAAGTATCTCTGTAACTTGTGCTGCCTGCATAAAATACTTAAATAAACACACTATAATGTTAACGTGGTGCAAAGATAAAAATCATTCCAGCTGAATCAGTTCGCTGAGAGGGACTAACACACGTTGTCTGGTGTTTATGTCTAGTAGCAGAAGCGACACATGTACCTGACCCTCTCACTACAAAACGATACTATCATCTTAGGTGATGGAATAGTTAAGCAGAAATATAATCCTTGGCAACATCATAAGCGTGTTCGGTGAAAAAGTACTTCGCACTGCTTCCATTTTAAAATTTAACTTCACATCAATTAAAATTAATGCAACTGAAATTCAGTTCCTCAGTCTGCTCACCGACCACCTATAGATGATGGCTGCCATATTGGATAGTGGAGTTCCAGTGGGGTTCAGAGCTGGGTGACCTTGCCCTCACCTCTCCTGCCTTGTGCCTCCCAGGGCAAAGAAGAGGTTCTAACTGCCATACTGTCTTGCTAACACCCTGCTCTTCCCATCCTGTGGTACTCAAAACTGAAAAACTAGGGTGTACTTATGGCATTCAGTTAACACACAAGTCAAGGCAATATGAAACCAAGCTCTTAGGAACCAGATTACATTTCTAAAGGACATTTTCCTCCCAGAACAATGAATACTTTCTTTAAAAGAGAGAAATGATCCATCCGACATCAAAAAATTGACCCATGCACATGAACATGATATGAACGTGATTTTTTTGGAACCTGTTACATTTTAAATATACATGTCCATAAACCCAGCAACACTGAGCATGCCGGGACTGGCTACCAACCGTCATGGCCAGTGTCCATATTATGGCTTTAAGGAGTGTCTGTCACAAGTTTGCTGAAAATGTGCGTTTTTGTTAAACGCCAAATATGGGGCTGTTCAGTCATCGTCATTCTCCATCAAACAAACAAAGCCAATAAATGCCATCGGTGTTCAGTAGACAGTGATGTTTCTCAAGTCTGTGGAGCAAATTATACTCATTTTAAAATTTGTGTAACTGGGGATTGACACTTATTCACGTGTTTGTGTGATAGGTGGAGTCACTGCTGGGTGTCCCACACATACCGCCCTGCACTTACCTATATCCCAAGCATTTTCTTCTCCAGAAGCACTAGCCTGCTTCAACTTTGATCCTGCCATAGCCCCCCTAACGGGTCTCCAGACCTGCCATCAATGTGCCTTGTCTTTGGGTAGTACTTTGATGCAAGAACAGACCCCTTAATGTCTGTGAGACTCTGGATTTCAAGAAGGATCAACTTTGACTTCCCGCTGCTGTTGCAAGACCCTCTTTGCCCCCCTGTCCCCCATGGCTAGTGTCACAAATATTAATGCTACGCTTGCACATGCTGGGCTCAGAATGGCCCCTTTTAATTAAAATATGGATCTATTTTTTCAAATGCATTTTCACATTTCTGCATGGGGAGAAGTGCTTCTCCTGCCGAGTGCAATTTCAGATTGGGCAAAATAGGTGCAGATTTCATTCGAATCTCTTTGAAGTTTCAGAACGTCCTTAAACCCTAGGATGATTTTTTTGCTGCTTTTATATTCTCAATGGTTTCCTGGACATTAGGGAAGAGCTTTCATGTATTCATATCTTTGGGATTCTGAAACATTATTGGATAAATATTAAAGAGAACTAAATTGAATCAAAGTTAAAATGAATCAAATAGGTCCTAAATAAAATTTTAAAAAGCAACACTTAAAATATATTGTTATTAACCACGACTTTTGGGGAAGTTATAGACTAAATGTGATTCTCATTTCAATGAATCAAAGGTTTCTTGTGGGGGAAAAGAAATACCCTCTCCTTATGTGTATCCGTGTATCCACATGGAAATAAAGTCAGAATTTTCCCTCTTTAGATAGCTAGGAACAGATATCAAGAAAGGAATTTTCTCTGGGCTAAGTTTCCCAAACTTTTTGAATGGATCATGGCTTCCTTTGGGTCCTGCAATAACATTTTCGAGCCTCTTTTTTTGACATTTATACGATACTTTATTGGCATTTCGATCGCATTTCATATTGTTTTGTCATGCACACACCTGTCTCTCCTGCTGTGTTATTAAACTCCATGAGGACAGGGATGATGCTGAGTGTGGATATCTCACAGTGTCTCCCCATTGCCCCTTTATATACTTCATCTTTTTGTCCCTTGGCTTAATCTAAATTTTGTGTGATTTGGCTGGAGTAGGGCAGCTTATAGTGACCTATTCTGCGAAAAAATAGATGAGATAGGGATTTCGAGGGAAGGAATCATGTTGATAACCAATTCTAATCTTGTTTTCACTAGCATACAGAGACTCAGGGGAGATTCATAGCTTTCTGTTCCTTGTATTTCCCACAATTTCCTTATGTTGGTCAACGTCTTCACACTCAAATGCTTGTCTGCTTAAATTTCAGGCAAGTTCTTTGCACTAATATTTGAAAGTGTAAGTTGATGATAGCTTTTTAGTCTTCCTATCTATAATTAATTTGGGAAAATTCACTGAAAACAGAATGGGGACCCTTCCCCACAAGCATGGCTTGTCTGGGGTTTTCCAGAATTTATATCACAAAGTTCAGAAAAGGACTCTGAATTTCATCTCTTTTTATCAACCTAGTTACCCCAGTTAAATGACTTGCTGACAGAGACTAGACCTGAGAAGAAGGAGTGATCATGGCCTATATCCCAGACTCCCAAATCATGGCCTGCCAGCTACGTGATGGAGCTGTCTTGCTCCCAAAAAGACTCAGCCACTGAAATGAGTCAAAGCACCTCATGGGCACTGTTACCTTGGCTTAATTGTGTTGTTTGGTATTGTTCTTCTTACTGAACTTAAACTCTGTTTGCAAAGTCTGCTAAATCTGTTTTTCTCTAAGTATCTTTCTTTGTATTCCTCAGTGTCTCAGCTGGAGTTAGCCATCCTGTTGTCCCGATTTTAAACACTTAGAGAAGAGGGTGGGTTCAGTGTTGGGGAGGGTGCCAACACTTCAGAGACAGAGGAGCACTTTCGCAGATCCCTCTTGATTTGGTAACTTAACACTTTACTTTTGCCTTTTGACCTTCAAGGAGCTTTATTGACAGGAAATACTTTTAGTTTTAGTTTACTTTAGTTCTATTCTATTCTACCCTATTCTATTCTATTCTATTCTATTCTATTCTATTCTATCCTACCCTATTCTATTCTATTTTTATCACTAACCACCAGTTGCCCCCACAGTTTCACTGCATGTAAGACTCATCGTGGTTCTCCTGCCCCACCCCACCTATGTGTACCTGGCAGTGTATGTTTGGTGGCAGGGACAGAGGGTACCCAGCTGCGATCAGCAGACCTCTAAACATGGTGCGAGACAGGAAAGGTGCTATGCACCTGGCGTGTGGGGTGGGGCGCTTTCCCTCCGTGAGGGACCCGGCAACAACTCTCTCAGGCTGTGTTTCCCAGCCACTCACAACAGTCAACTTCAGGCACATTTTCACACTGTTTGGCTCAAGCTCCTGGCAGCGTTCCTAAACACTCTGAGGAAATAATTCCACAAAGTGGCATAAATTAATGTGACTAATTAACATGATGTTAATTATTTGTAAATTGTATGTTTGGATACACATTACTTGAGAGGCATATGTTACATTCAGTGTTTACTGAAACAAGTAACTGCTAATAGCTCCTCCTGAGTGTTCCCTTCACGACAGTCAGCAAATGGAGGCTCCTCTAAAAATAAAAACCGTGTCCTCGGGGGAGCTGCATGAACGACTGAATATAATCCAGTGCCACTGAAGTAACCCCCTTCCCTTGAAATGTGGGAGTTCCTGATACTTGCTGCTTCACACCTGCTGTAGTGTGGATATGGCTTCATTAAAGCAGTCTCTTGTTTCCCTGTGTCCACAGACAGGCAACGGTTGACACTCCTGAGGTGTCCAACATCTCAACATCTCCTTCCAGATCTGTGCCTCTGTAGACTGGCTCCACCCTCAGCCTCCAAGGTGGGGTAGAAGTCTCCGTCAGGACCAACGCAATTAAAAAATATGTCAGGCTGGGCGTCTCCTGTGTTCAGAATTGTTCAGGGTTTCCTATTCAGCAACAAAGCATCCTCTTTGGACTCACACTTGACATTCTAGTTCTTGGTCCTGGAATAAACCAATCTGCTTAAGTGGCTTTTAAATTCTGAAGAAGGTATTTTGTTTCTTTAAGGTTCATTAATTTCAGGTGCTTTGGGTATGTGTTGCTAACATGCAAAATAAATTACTCTTTTTACTTGAAAAAAGAAAATACAGCCTTGGTAGCAGTCTTTGGATTTTATGGCTAATGAGGAGGTTTCTCGAGGAGCAAGGGTCCTAATGACATCTTTTTGACTCTGGCGTACCATCTCTAGCAAAATAAAACCATGTGTTTTGCTGATATTCTTTGGTCAGGATTGAGCGACTGAGTCCGTTGGGGGAATAATCTGGATCCCTTGGCAAAGAGAAAGAAAACACAAGGCCATGGTCAGTTCCGGTTATGGCAAAGCCAAGGGAAGACCCCATCCTTTTCTAAATCCCATTCCTTGGGGTAAATATCTTCAGCTTTCATGTTATATTATAGGTCTGGACATTTTTTGAAAAGGCAATTGGAAAACAACCCCACGCTCCAAAAGGGTCAGCTGAGGGAGTAAAGCCACTCAGCCTGGGGCTCGTGAGCGAACTCTAAAACAGAGGCAGCTCCTTCCCAGACCACTGTTCTCAGGGGGAATACTGACTGGAATTTGCCTTCTGGAGGGGCATGTGAAAATAATCATGGAAAGTCTAAAGTATTTTAATTTATTCATGGCCACTAATGACTTAAGTAAAAGCAAAGAATTGTACTTAACATACATACCTGATTAGCCCAACGGTGGAGTAGCAACAAAGTCCTCATGAGTCCTGTCTTACTTAGTTGCCGTCACATCTGACCCTCACCTTATATGATCACCATCAGACGAGTGCCTGGACACACTCATGAATAAATGACAGATTCCTGAAGCAGAACTGAGGACAAAATGCAGATCTTCCTCAAAACTATGTAAAACGCAGAGAGAAAAGTCCTTTCAGAGTCTCCAGGCAAAAGTTGATTTTATTTCAGCCATAGTGATAAAATGAACGTATGACGCTCTGGGGATGAAGGCACACAGGAAGAAAGCGGGAGGAAGGTTGGCAAAAACTGAATTGCTTGTGAATGGGATAACCCAGACGTGCTGGGAATGGAGACACTATTATTCTAGAAGGGCTTTTACACTTCGGTATGCAACTTGAGAGGGAAGTGTCTCTTCTAGGAGAAAGGAGAACAAGCATTTACATGACAATGCTGTGGGAGCACAGGAATGAAGAATATCAGAAGGAGCCACATTTGAGATGGCTCTGATAATCTTGGGAGTGCTTTTCAATGGGTTCACTTGAAGAGATGTCACAGTCCAATTGAAGATACCAACTGTTGCTACATATTGCGGGACTGGTATTTTAAAACACAGACACAAATCTCTTTCAAGTATTAAATGGTGTAAGTTGAGTTCCAATGCCTGTTGTTTTTAAAGTGTATAGATGACTACGGGGAAGAAATGGGACAATGGTTCTCCCTTTGGACATCTATCTTAGAGAAATTGTCCTGAATTTAGATTGTTTGTAATCTGAACACACAACATGAACCTCAATGCAACCAGTGAACCCTCAAGGAATGAAAGAATTTGCTGGACTGATGAAAGAATTACAATAAGCAAACTGACAGGACATGGAGAATGTGTATGGTAATAGTAGCAAATGTGCTGTTTAGAATTTACTGTGTTACTGGCCCGGATCCAAGTACTTTGCATGTATTAACTCACTGAGCCCTTACAGAGCTCTCAAGGTCTGTCATTATCTCCATTTTACAGATGAAGACATCTGGCACAGAGAGGTCAATGAACTTGCCCAGGGTAACACAGCTTGGAAGTGGTGGTACCAGGATTGGAAATTAGGCATGTCAATTCCATGGACTGTGCTTCTAACCACTCCTTTGCTTGACCGAATAGCAGAAAAGCTTTCTTTTAAGGGGAGTGTGCTTTCTTCTGTGTTAATGAGCAATGTTGAAAAGATCCAAGACATGGGCCACACTTGGGGGCAGAATTGAGAGAAATTCCCCACCACTACCACCAGCACCACTGCATTTACAGGGTAAATGGAAAAGATGAATATTCTTTAAAACAGATTGTTTTCTCTGTGGCAGTCACCGGCTTTATAAATTCCTTAACATACTGTTCCAAACAGCCCACACTTCTGAGGTAATTGATAGCATGCCTTTCATTATTAGTTTAGTTTTCAGTAATTTGTGCTAGTCTCTAAGTTCTGATAATAATAATAATAATAATAATAATAATGTTAATATTGATTTCCTGCTTTCTATACGCTTCAGTATCTGAAGCGCTTTGTCTATACTTGAGGAGTAGGCACAATTATCGGCAGCCCATTTTATAGGTGAGGAAACAGGGGCATGGAGGTTAAGAGCTGGTGAGTGGTAGATCTGGGATCCAGGCAGTCTGGATCTACAGCCACTCTCATGGTTCCTGGTAGGTCTGAATGCGCACATAATGAAGGAAGTATAAAGAAAAACACCCTTTAGACTAACTTACTCTACCCCAATGTAGAAGATATGTTATGGTTTTGCAGTTCTTTGAATAAGAAAAATCTGTTCAACTTTTCTTCTTTCTTTTTAAACCTGTGCCAATCTGCCTGTGTGTTCAGAAATCTAAGGAAAGTGAAAAGTTTATAACACATTGGAGCAATTAGACTTTGGTCATATATTTTATAGGGAACATTTTGGATAAACTTATACTTCATCATGAGGAATGGAAGTATTTCATTCCCAAGATAAACCTAGCTAGACCTGCAAGTCTTACTTCAGCTTATCCTGGAGGCCAAATATTGGTTAGAGGGTTCTGGGTAACATCCTACTAGGGATTTGCCAAGCGAAGATATAAAGAAATGAAGTTTGAAGCTGCGATTTGGTTTCTTGCCACCACCTAGTTAACATAGGATTAATATTTTTCTTTTCTACATAAAAAAGTAGTTTTCTAAGGGATCATAAATTTTTAAACCAGAGACTGTCTGTGATTTCTAATTTTTTTTTTTTTTTATAAATTCAAATTATTGGCTTCAGCTACCATTTCTAAACTCTGCCCTGCTTTGTACTTACTCGGAGCATTCAAACTTCAGAGCCCTTCATCTGTGAATTAATCATGTGCGGAGTATATGCAGTTGGAATTTAGCTATAAATATAAATGAAATTGCTCCAGCCATGGCTGGGTTCAAAAAAAAAAAAAAAAAAAAAAAAAACTAGAGCGATTGGGAGTTTTCAGTTTAAAAAAATAGAGAAGTTTTAAAGAAGAAAAAAAGGAGTTAAGTTGAAAGGAGCGATTAAATATGATACAGTCTTTTTGCATTAAAATATTGGGCTTGTATGGTATATATACTTTATTCCTAAGATTCTGCAAATCAGCTTATAAGCTTTACTGTCAAGGTGGAAAGAATTGAATGGTGTTTACCAGACTCCAGAGCAGCTCTCTCACTTGACCTGCGGACATGTGAAAGGGAGCTGGGGCCATTAATCACTGTAAAGGATGAGCACGCAATAGGTTGTAAAGATTTTCCTGGTACGAGTTGGCAAGAAGGTTCATCCGACTGGGGAACTGAGAAAGAGGAGACAGGGAGGGACAGAGATGGATGAACAAACAGTGCCTGCTTGCCTAAGAGCACGTACCTTAGACTATGTTTTTCCTCCCAGAAAAGTCTGTGGTTTGAATAGCTGAAAGGCACTTGCATGTACTGTGGAATTCTCATCAGATTTAGCTGAAATGTCTTCATTGCTGATGAGGGATGGAAAGAAATGGAATCTGAGGTTGCCGCTCTGAGCGCCAGTCCCGGTTGTAACACTCACTAGCTCTGGGGCTCCGGCAAATTACCTAATGCTCTCTGTCTTTCCACTCCTTCAGGTATAAGACAAGAACAACCCCTTTTAAAGTTACTGTGTCTCCGCAGCTGAGATCAGCTGCTTTAATTCCAGATATATATTGAATGCTTGCTTGCTATGTGCTGTGATGCTATATAAGGGCTAAGGATACAAGAGACAGTTACTTCCCTGTAACTGGAAATAAATAAGTCACGGGGATGAAGAGTACAGCATAGGGAATAGAGTCAATAATATTGTAATGACTTTATGTGGTGGCAGATGGTGACCACACTTATCGTGGTAAGCATTTTGCAATGTATATAGTTGTTGAATCGCCATGGCATACACTTGAAACTATGTAATATTATATGTCAATTATACTTCCATAAGAGAAAACTTTAAATTATAAAGTTACATTTATTAAATCAGGCACTAAACAAAAAGTAAAGTGACTTAAGGAATTTATCTTTGACTAAAGAAAATAGACTAGTGAGCAATAAGAGGATACTGTGAGAGAAATAATACAATAGAAATATGTTGAGAGAGTAGGGTTAGGGTAGGACAAATCTGAGTAAGCCTGTAGGGGTACTGACTCTGGCTGCAAATATACTAAACATTGACTGCATTCCCCCTTTCTCAGGGTGGGTCTAAGAACCAACAAGAACTCACAGAGAGGGTCTGAGCACAATGTTTCTAAATCAAAATTCACTCAGGTGGGTATCCGAAAGAAGGTTTGGCATGAGCAAAGGCCCCGGGACAATTGGAATGGAATGACTAGGTTGTCCTGTTGAAGCACAGAGTCTGAGGGGGAAAGCTTGCTTGCCTTTCTAGGATTGTGGGCTCTATCCTGGGGACCCTGAGCAGGGGAGATACAGAGACAGATGGAGCCTGGGACCCACTGCTGGGCCAAAAGGAGATCAAGTCCCAGGGGTGGTGCATCTCTTACTGTGCACTATTCAGGAGTGATTTTTCGCTTTTCTTTTAGTTTGTCAGGTTTTCTTATATATCACCTGTATTGACATATAACTCACATATCATACAATTCACTTATTTAAAGTACACCATTCTTTGGTTTTTACTATATTAATTGATCTATACCACCATAACCACAATCCATTTTTAGAATAATATTTTTTCACCACCAAAAGAAAGCCCATTCCCATTAACAGTCACTTCCCTCACTTCCTTCCCCCAGGTCCTGATGACCACTCATCTACTTCGGTCTCTATTTCTCTGTCTATTCTGAATATTTCATACATGGAATTACACTATATGTGGGCTTTTATAACTGACTTCTTTCACTGAGCATGATGTCTTCAAGGTTTGCCTATGTTATACTATGTATCCATGCTACATTCCTTTTAATGGCCAAATATTATTCCATTATGTGGATATGCCTCATTTTACTGATCTACACCCCAATTGATGGATATTTGGGTCGTTTCCACTTTTGACTATTATGAGTAACACTGTTATGAATAACCATGTACAAGTTTGTGTGTAGACCTATGTTTCCATTTCTTTTGTGTAGATGATAGTAGTGGTATATTGAATTACATGGTGATTCTTTTTTTTTTTAAGAGAGTGAGAGCATGTGTGTAAGCGGGAGTGGGGGAAAGGGGAGGGGCAGAGGGAGAAAGAGGAGAGAGAATCGTAAGCAGGCTACACACTGGCTGGGGCCCAATGTGGGGCTCAATCTCACAACCCCAACATCATGAACTGAGCTGAAATCAAGAGTTGGCTGCTTGAACTGACTGAGCCACCCAGGCTCCCCTATGGTGATTCTATTTTTAACCTTTTGAAATACTTTTCTAAAGTGATTGCACCATTTCCCCCTTTTTTTTTCTTAATGCCTGATATCTCTTCTATTATTTGTAATCATGTGAACTGGAGAAGAGAAGCAGAGGAAGGAGATACAGCTCAAATTCAGTCTTTTTTTCACTTGATAGTCCAGGGAATGGGTGAGCCATTATTGTGATGGTGCTGTATGACAATCCAAAATCTCAGGGCATACAATGACAAATATTTATTTCTTGCTCTTAGGTCTACAAGTCAGCTGTAACTCTGATGGCTTCTGCTAGGATTGATAGAGTTTGGCTGTAGTCTATAGGTCAAATTCATTCAGGGGCTAATGGCCACTCAGTTCATATTCTTATTATGACAGAAGACAGAGACATAGGAGGCCATGTCAAGCCACTAACACTCCCTTGACCAAAACAAGTCACACAGCTAAGCCCAAAAGTCAATGATATAGGGAAGTTTGCTCTCCCTATTTTTTTCTGGAAAGTTCTGCTGTGTCACATGGCGAAGTGTGTGTTTATATAACCCTCTTATAAGGATGAAGTAAAATATTGGGAAGAATGATCTGAGGATGAAGAATGAGCCACAGTCAGTATGCAATTTACCATATAAAACTGAGTTTTTCTAAGTCAAAATGGTAAGCAGGGAAATAGAAAAGGAGGAGAGATTTTTAAATTATAGGCACGTATTACATGGAACACTGGATGTGGTACATAAACAATGAATCTTGGAACACTGAAAAAAATGAAATAAAATTTAAAAAGTGAATTATAGCATATTTTTAAAAAATTAAAATGTGAGAAAGTTATAGTAACTTAGATGCCATTCTTTGGACATAGGCTTTCGTGAAAAGGTGAGGGTGTTTGTAATTAGCCCATTGATTTTACATGCTCCATTTCAATGCTCAAGGAGTCCTAAATGCTTGGTTACTTCATAGCACAACGAAATTTGGGGGTAAAAAGAGCCTTAAGGGACATTTTATTTTGTCTGTTGAATCACTAAAAAGTGCTGAAAGAAACCCTGGATCCAGAGTGGATGATACCCACTTCCTGAGGCAACTTGGTCCTCAGTAAGCCACCCCGGGAGGCTCTCATAATAATTACTTACATTCTACTTATTTTCAAGACAGCCCTTGAAGTAGATGCTGTTATCATCCCATTAAACAAACAAGGCAACAGACTTAGGAAGATCAAGGCCAAAGTCACAGCTATGAAATGGCAGTTCAGAGATTTAAGCTTGGGGTTTTCTGACTCCAAAGCACACAGATCAGCCACAACCCCAGATGTTTCTGGAGAGAAAAAGTCCTGCTTCTGTTGGTTCTGAATCTTCCTCTCTTAACCAGAATCTATCTTTTTAAAATTATTTTTATTCATTTATCCTAGCTTTTTTTTGTTGTTGTTTACTTTTAAGTAGGTAAAACATTCCTCCTACAATCTGGCTTATGCTTTGAATCTGCCTTACCAATCCTTTCTTTTTTCATCACCATTATTATAAAAAAGAAAAAGAAAAAGAAAAAGAAAAAGAAAAGCCTGAACTGCCGTGTGAATTCACTTAGGTTTTGAATTGCTGCAGTCTGAATTATTGGAATTTAACCTACTGCCTACAAGATTTTGTACCTTATCAACAGACTTCTGTTGTCCCTGTTTCTCCCCTTTTGCCAGAGCTTAAATAGAACACAGGTGACGTATGGAGCAGGAAGTTGTTTTATTTCAACATTAGTAAGGATTTTTCTTTTTCCAAATTAAGTGCTTATTCTTGTGTCTTTATATCATTGGGCAACCGGGAGCCAATGGGATTATCAGAAGGTAGATAGAATGGTAACAGAGTGATGGCAGGAAAGGAAGAAGTAAAAAGCAAGGATGTATGGAAAGTTAATTGACCTGCATATCTGATATGAAAGGTGAACAGAAAAGAGAGAGCTAACATGAGACGATTATTGGGATCAAAAAGATGGAATTATGAAACAGAGGAATCTTATCAGAAAGTCTAAGACAGAAACTGGCTTGTGTGAAATATTTAATGATGAGGTTTTAGTGAAAAATGAGTATCTTGCCAGAGGTAGGAGCTAATGGAATTAGATCAGCTGTTCCTTAAGGAAACACACCTAGAGCTTGGAATGAACTATTGAAGCCCAGACACCATTCATTTGTGCCTCTACATTGGTAGGCATTCCGTATTCAAAGAAATTCTGTCAAAATCAGGTTTTGCCAAAATGGCGGCAACAAATCTCCCGTGAACTCTCTCTTTCTCTTCGTAGATATAAACAGTACTTACTCAAGCGGAGCTGCCATATTCGATGGCATTCCGAAGGGATGGGCTTCTTCATCAGACCGTAGACAGCTGTGCTACGAAAGTGTTCATAAACTGTGTGTGAGCAATTGACAAGTTGACAAAACATTGACAAACAACAATTACTCAAAAAGCAACACTTGGAGAAGTTGTTTGTTGTTTAAGAGATACCAAAGAAACAGGAAGAACAAGTGAAAGTGCTGTTTTTGCCATTGCACTAAAACATTATTTTTCTGTAAGAAAAAGTCAGTAAATGAAACAATGCACTATAATACAATAAATTTATTCTTTATACTTTATTTGTGAGATGCATTGAATTACTAGACTGCTTTTTTTGAGATCACTAATTACTCTCCAGCAAAGACCAAAATGTAGAAGTTATTTAAAAATGTCCATACACAAATACAAAATATTTTAAAATGCTCAAAATATAAAATGTGTCTTATTAGCTTGAAATAATTACTATATTTTCAGCCACGATCTTCACGATGATTTTGATTAAGGAAAATGCAAAGGCATCAAGGTTTTAGCACCATTTCACAATAATGCTAATATAAGAATACTGCTAATAGTAATAATAATGATATCAAGTAACATTTAGGTCTTATTTTGTGACAACTAGCCATGCTAAATATTTTTCTTGCGCTGTTTTAACAACTTCTTGATACCTCTATGAGAAGGAAATTTGTCAACCTGTTTTATAAATCAGGAATCTGAATCTCGAAGCAGTAATGTTACTTTTCCAAGATCATAAAGCTAAGTAACCAGTGGAATGAGAATTTGAACATAGTTTTGTCTGAATCCATGCCTGGGCATTGTTGTAATTAGCACATATGGAGTCTCCATGGGAATTAGGAAAAAGTGCCTCTCCCTCAAGATACTTTTATCCCCATCTGTTAGAAAGTTGTTACAATAAACTGACTATGTAGACCAAGACAGCCTACTGCCATCTACCGGAACAATTGTAATGAATACACAAATCTATGATGTCCATGATGCAAAAGGTATTCCCATTGAAGTGACTCCACTGGCACCAAAGGGATGATCCAGCATCTTAAACAACTCTCTGATTCAAGTAGGAGGACATGTTTTTTTTCATTCCCCAGGAAAAATAAGAGAAAATTCTCTCACCTGCATCCCCCGCCCCCATTTTTACCTTTTAGTCCATCGTAAGCCTTCATGAAAGCAAGGCATTAGTCTTAATACTAATTACTTGTCTGTTTATTCAACATCTACTCACTAACTCTCTAAGTGTTTGCACTCACTCATGGGGATATAATGAATAGAAAGAGAGAATGTTTCCAGGAAAACATGGTCTAGGTGGGGCAATAATTGAACACATTATGACAATATGGAATAAAGAGCCATGGGTTTCCTTATAAGAACCATCTCTCAAGTTTCATGATTGGTCATAGCCACCTGAAAGAGAGTCATTGGCAGTGAGGAGGAAATAGATCTTGAATCTGAGATCATGAAAAATAACTCTTAATGGATTATTATTAGTTTAGCAATGATACTATTTTATTCCTTAGTATATTTTATTAGATTTACTTTTTACTTTTTAATTTATCTCCTTCTAGTATTTTTTTCATCCTGTCTCTTAAGTTTTTGATTTGTTGAATTCATGCTCTTGTCAAGTTGTTCTATAACAGGAAACTTTTATGGGACATTTCCTGTTTTTTTCATTTTTTTTTCCTTAGAAGTGGGTAACTATGCTTTTATCTTCTGTGTTCTTTTTTCCTTTTCTTTTTTAAAGCATTATTTTCCTGTAGCATATTCCTATAATTACTATGTAGTACATTGTCATAATAATCACAGTAGGAAGTTCAGACTCTGAGCTGGCCTGATATTGTAGGCATGACCCCTTTGCCCTCTCCTATACTATCTGAAACTGCTTTGATTTCCCTCTAAGAGATTCTCTGTTCTAAGGCAATGATTTCCGGGAGATGAGACCAGGTTTGGAAGTCATGCTGTGTTTCAACTCTCCACTCCATGCCAGAATGCCTATTTTTTTCTTTGGCTACTAGTTCTGAAATTTCATTACACAAAGTCACTCTCTTTTACTTCTTTGATTACTCTGAGTAATTATAGGTTGTTTTCATTTTTGCTGTCATTTACTTTTCTTTGTTAATATAATTTCATATTAACCTGCCCTATTCCATGTCCCCACCTCTCTGACTTTTCTATGTGATTGTGCATGTCCTTTTGGTTTAAACCACCTGCTTTCCCAATGCAGTTACCCCATGACCCTGGGCTGTCACACTACAAACCTTATATTTTCTTCCCTTCTTATTGAATACTATGTCTTCTGCATAGGCTCATTTTCTGCTCCTTTCATTGAAACTAAAAGGTAAGCCCCTTTATTGGAAGGCTATTGGCCACTGTAGATACTCCTCAGATACCAACTTCCTATTTCCCACCTGTCATCTCCCGAAATGAAGTATGCTTCTTTTGCAATGCCCTTCCTGTTTCTTTCCCTTAAAATGCTGTTCATGCATCAGAGAAATATCATTGCTCCCTTCTCCACCTCCAGCTCCCTGAGCCAAACCCAAATTCAAGACGAGTGCACACTCATGTACACACAGGCACATGTGCACACACACATGCGTGCACACAAACACACACAGGTACTTTAAGGTTATGGTGTAGGCTGTACTCTGTTACTGCTTGATGTTGAGAATTAAAGCCTTGCCAAATCTGCTAGGAGAAGAGTGAAACATCATTTTGCTTCACTGCATCACAAAGATAAGAATTCTGAGCCTCAAGTGAAAATGGGCTCAACTTAAATGAGAAGTGTCATCAAGAAATCATGGTTGAATTTGAACTAAAAAAGACATTATTTCCTAACAAGGACCGGTTCCAAATATGAATCCTATGTTAGACACAAGATAATAAATAAACAGTTTGTTAGGAGTCCTTTAGAATAGAATTTGTCCTTTCCAGAGAAAAATTTGGAGAGAGACAATCTGGGTTTGAATCCTGTGTCTGTCAATTACCAACTGTACGATCTGGGCCAGGTGACCACAGCTCTCTGTCAGTCAGTATTCTTATATGTAGATCGGGGATAATAGTAATACTCAGGGCACAGACTCTGTTGTGAGGAATAAATTAGTTTACAAGTAGCAAGTGGTTTTAATAATACCTAGTTGGCAGTAATAAGTGGTCAAAAAGTATTAACTGTTACAATTAGTTTCCTTTATCCCATAGATCTGGGAAACAAAGGGAGGAGGGGATGAGTATACATCTCTAATATTGTCCTAGTGACATATTTCTTCTCCTGAAAGTCAGGACTATCTCTGAAGGTTCTCTAATTGCCCAACACACTTAGGTTGTCTTATATTTCATTAAACTTGTATAACCCATCAACTATTTAGAGAGTTTCTGTTACTTTACTTCCCAGGCTATATTACTGTTCTCCATTTACCCCTCTCTTGCTCTACTAGTCTATTAGTTCACCTATTTGTTTATTCTACAAATCATTATTTGCAGACCCACAAAGTACCTTGTATTCCTTACAGAATAAAGGGTTAATAAGACTGATAGGTAGTACATTCGACTTAAGAGAAGTACTATAAAAGATAAATCTGCAGGGTTCCTGGGCGACTCAGTTGGTTAAATGTTCAGCTCTTGATTTCAGCTCAGGTCATGATCTCAGGGTTGTGAGATCGAGCCCCACATGGGGCTCCACACTGGGTGTGGAGCCTGCTTAAGATTCTCTCTCTCCCTCTGCCCCTCCCCTACCCCTTCTTTCCAGCTCTTAAAAAAAAAAAAAAAAAAAGAGAGAGAGAGAGAGAGAGAAGAAAAGAAAAAAGAAAGAAAACAAAAGGAAAAGAAAAAAGTCTGAGATGCTACAAAATATAATTAACAGGGTGGCACATAGTAGTTGCTTAACAAATAATGGATGAATGGGTGATGGATGGATAGTTGGATGGATGAAAATTGGGGGAGTAACCACCCTGACAAAGTGAGACTACCCTGAAATCCTTTGGAAGTAGATGGGTAATGGATGAGGTTTGTCATCTTTGTCTTCCCTGGCTGTTTTGCATGACTGTGAGTGCCTTGAAGGCAGAGTCCCATCTGCTCCTCTGAGTCTCAGTCTCCTGCTCGTTCCTTGTATGGCTAGGTCTCTGGTTACATATTTGTTGAAGGAATAAATTTAAGTGAAATGGGAGCTACATTCAACATTTGAAAAAAAATTCTTTGGTTCCAGCTTCTTCTGTACTTATTTGTGTTCATCGTAATTGCTATCCTTTTCTCATTAAAAGATTTGTTTTTGCCAGGTATGTGTTTAGAGTGTTATACCTATCTTTGGGTTTTGTTTTATGGCTCTCTGTGAAGCCAAGTCATGCCCATGCCAAATTTCTATAGACCCAATTTAGCACAATTAGCTTTTTAACCTTTAAATTATTTCACATGGCAACAGAAATTTATGAGGTTTTTTTCCCCCCCAGACAATGTTAGAAACACTTTGTCTAGAATTAATTCTACATGTAATTATTCAGGAGGAGAAATGTGAAACCAAGTGAGGATTATAATTCTTATTTAGTTTGTTTTCCTCCTTCTGCAAACGTTATCCATATTTTTCAAAACTCTCAAACTCTTCTCTGAAACTTTATTCAATGTTGAAGAGTCTGAGCCTGAGTTTACTGTTGTCTTTTGCATCACGAGGGAATAAAGCATTTAAACATTATTTTGCGAATTCCAAATGGAAGATGGTCTTCTGCTCCCATAAGATCCTGTGCTCACTTCTATCCCAGAGCACTGTGTTTGTCTTAGTGTAACAATCTTTCCCTATTTCTGTTGGGTACCAGATGATAAACTTGCATGCAGGGGATGTAAGGTGCCTACCTTTATGCCCTAGAAACAGTGCCTGGCAGTTATAAGTTATTCACTGGATAAAATGTTTGCCCAATGAGTGAATAAATGAAAGAAGATGCCAACTTTCTATAAGTACAGTGTGGAAAGGATTGGCAGAATAGGTACAGCAAAAGTCAATTTGAATATAGAGGAAAAGATGGACACATTGGATAGCTGTTAAGCTGTTAAGCACAACTTAAGTTGTGCCCATTTCCTTTTCATTTTGAAAATTCTTTAAGTTTTGTTTACAATAGTCTTTCCTCCCTTTTTGGGGATTCCCTGCTCTCTGAGCAAGCCTGAGCTGTATCTTACTGAGCTGGGCAACGTGACTTTCTGAGCTGTCCTCTCACACTGTGTGTTCATTCAGCAAATATTTGTGAAGCACTTCCTCCAGGCCCCCTCGTGCTGCTGCACAGAAAACTCTCCTGTAGTAGGGTCCTTTGGCTACAGCAATCCAGCAGTTGTCACACCCATTACACAGATGAAGAAAATGAAAGTGAAAGATGTTAAATCAAAGAACATAGCCCTCAGCTTGGTCTAATGTGTTTCTTTCTGCAATGCTGAGCCTTTATAAAATACATTTTCTAGCAGAATCCATTGTTTCCTCCTTTGCTCTCTCATGATGCTTGGGTCATAAAGCCCTTTCCCTCAGTGAGGTTATGGCTAGATATGTAACTACTCCTTCGCTGGAGGTTACAAACTTCATATATAGTTGCAAGCACACACACACACACACACACACACACACACACACGGGACTATTTTAAACATTTCATGCATATTAATTATGGAATCCTTAGAACCCTATAATTCAATGAGGTGAATGCTGCGAACATTCCAGTCTAAAAAGAGGAAAGGAAGCAGAGATTGGTGAACTCACTTGCCCAAGGTATGTAGCCGGTAAGTAGCAGAGTCAAGATTTGAACCTGGCACTGGCTCCAGAGCCCAATGGGCTCAGCTCGCTCTCCTTTGACAGAGGGCCTGGCTAGTTCAATTTTTATGTCAACATCTGCCTTGGCTACCAACTCTTGGCCAAACACTCAGTAGAAGAATGGAAGAAGAAAGCTCCACAATTAAGACACTGAAGAATAATTCATTCTTATGCCCGTGTCCCCACTGTCTTATTCCCAGACTTCCTTCCACAGCCTGTGCTAATGCCCCTGTCTTAACTAAGCACCCCCCACCCATTATACTCTCACTAAGCATCCAGGCTTCTTTCTATCACAGTTTGTTACTATACATTCATGTGTGCAGTCGTCTGCTCATTGTTGAGTAGATTGTAAACTCCACCAGGACAGATGGGGACCTTCCCTTGATCATGTAGCCAGAGCCACACCTGCCACAGAGTAGATACTCCAGAAATATTTGTGGAATTCATGAATAAAGCATCCTTAACTCCGTAGTCACAGTGTAAACGTTTAAGCACCCACACGCTTGCTTACGTGAGTACCAGCCCTCTTTGAAAAGCCACTCTCTCTATAAGGAAAGGGGATGCAGACAAACAACACCATCACCAAAACTGTCAGCCCCGGAAAAGATTTCCTTAGAGCATTCAAACCTTTCTCACAAAGAATTGGGATTCTTTATGTGAGGTTGAGAAAAACAACCCAGGTTTTGTGACTAAAACCTCATCCATTTAGCCTCCACAAATGTAGACTCTGAATATTTTACCTGGGCTGGGCTGGGCTGCTGCGGAACGTGTTTCCAAAGCCAATGATTTACTACGACAAGACAGTATGAGCTTCTGTTTTCCTACAGCAAAATGGTTTTGAGGACTCTTAGCACCTAAATTGCTTGCGATCAGATGGGAGTTTCCGATTTCAATTAAAGCAGATCCAACTGGACTCCTATCTGGAAATTCTTTGTTATCAGGGAGTGCAAATTGAAGAGTAAACTTGAATGCTGCACAGAGCTTCCAAAAGTCTTAGGGCAATTATATTGCTTTTCCTTCTAAATGGCTTCTAAGCTCTCCTTTGCAAATCGTGTTTGAACTGCTTTGACATATATGAGCTCTAATACACCAAGCTGCTTTGGAGCTTTTTGTTCTCCTTGTTTTAGCTGGCAGATAAATTATAAATTTAAAAAACATGTCATCACTGTAAAATCATTATATGGTTTAGCTTTCTCACCAACTCAGACTGCCCCCCCTTCTCCCCTCCCCCCTGCATTCCCTTGTCCAAATGTAAGTGGATTTACTGTAATAAAATGATTCTTCTTATTAACCTCAAAGAATGAAGATGCAGAGATGAAAACAAAGTACATAAATAGAAGTTGTCATACAACAGGAAGGATCTTCAGGTAAATTACAGAATCTTACTGTCTGGGGATCAGCTTACCTCCTAAATAATCAGAGCCCTATCAGAAACACAACATTACTGTAGACTCCCACAGACCAATATCAAGGTCTGCTGCCTTCAGCCTTGGGGCTGTGAAGTGTGATCTCTGGGCACCCTGGGGTCCCAATTTCTATGGTCTGATGATTTTAGGAGAAGAGGAATAAGTGTAGGCAGGCTGGGGCAGCATAGAAGGATATAGCCTTTTCTACATTGGTGTGACATTCCCCATGGACACAGGCAAACTGGGATCTTGGCTTGGCCTTGGACATGCCCCTAAGCTGCCAGCTTTAGCTCCCTGGGCCTCAGTGTTATCATCTGTGAAATGGAGATGACATGATCATGACTTTCAAGATTTGACCCTCCATGTAATTCTGCTGTGGCTTTAGTAATTTGTGATGGTATTTTATGTTACATCTGCCCATATATAAAATAATCCTTAACCCTGCGAAAGTTCTAGATGGCTAACCACCTATATGATCATGCTTCTTCCAGTCTTTAGGGACCATTCTCAGAGCCTCTGCTTGTATGGAACATGTCTGAGAAACTAAAATTAAAAAAATGACCAAAGGCCACTCCCCACCCCAAATGATAAATCCCGTGCATCTTATATTTCACTCGTACTGGCGTCTGTGAGCCCTGATTTGAAAATGTATTTATTCTTAGTACCATTTTCAGAAGTCTTGGTTACCTGGTTTTCTAATTAATGGGGGAGATTAGAAACAGCGAATAAAAGAGAGTGAGATTGCTACCAATGGCAATCCAATGCAAGAGTCAAGTGATGGCATAAAAAAGAAGACATAGAATTGATTTCTTCCCCTTCCTTCCCCCAACACAAGAATTCAAAAGCATAAATGGCATGATGGCTTCGTATAGATATAAAGTTCCCCACATACCTTTCAATAGTCCCTAAGGTAAGGCCCTGACTGCCTTCTAGCACAATCCATGGACAGCAAACACATAGCATGCATCCCATCACTCCTCCCACCTGTGTCCAAACAAAGCAGAAGTTAGAAATCAATCTTGATTCTCTTTTCATTGATGCTAATACAAGGCATCCTTGTACTAGCTCCAGAATCTTTCCTAACACAGCACTCAGGCCCTAATTCCCAATCGCTTGTACTGAATCCAGGAGCTGAAATTCATCCCTAATTTCCCTATAAGTGATAACTGTTTAAAAGGGGGGAACCTGGGTGGCTCAGTGGGTTAAAGCCTCTGCCTTCGGCTCAGGTCATGATCTCAGGGTCCTGGGATTGAGCCCCACATCAGGCTCTCCACGCAGCGGGGAGCCTGCTTCCCTCTTTCTCTCTGCCGCCTCTCGGCTGGCTTGTGATCTCTGTCCGTCAAATAAACAAAATCTTTTTAAATAAATAAATAAATAAATGACGAAGACATGGCTAACCACATTTAAGACAAGTTTTCGCTAATGGTGGGGGTGGTGGTAAAAAAGATTAGGCTTATTAAAGGATGAGATTTTATCAAGTAAGAAATTTGAGAAAGCCCTTCCCAAGAATTTTTTTTTTTTTGTCCTAAAATCATTAAGAAGACAGAGCATGGCAAACTGATCTGAGGCAAACTCACTGGCTATCAGTTTGGGTAGCGTCAAGTACTTTGGGCCAGGGCTCCCGCAAGAGCCAAAGGTATGGTGAAATTCTGGAGGGATTCTAAGTCATATGGCACCCTCCCATGTCTTGGGAACTATTTGGACCTTTAGAGGCATGAGATAAAGGAATGCCATTTTTCAAGAGCTCTCTGGAACTCACATAATCCTTAAAAACAACATTTTGATGAGTTGAGTCAGAGGCATGCAACCCGTATGTTTCTGATTCACAGAGTTTATGAGGGTTTAGAAGTTAGGGGAAGAGGTGCTGGCAAGAAACATCATCCAATTTCATTAAACCCAAAACACTGGAAATGGAGCTGCTTTTCCTTTCCTATCCCAAAGCTTTAACCCAAAGCTTGGGGACTTTCTGGCCCTTTCAGGAAACTTTCTCATCTTCTTGGGGTTTTATTACCTGTGTGCAGATCAGGATGTGTTTCCTTAGTGGTGTACACACTATGGGAGGGAGCATATCAACTCGTAAATGGCTGGTTCATTTCACTTGAGCTTCTTGGCCCTCCATGCCTGCAGTGGCTGGGTGGTCAGGCCAGGCTTCAGAAGGCAGGTTCTCCCACCCCTCAATGGAATGTGTATTAACTCACTGAAAAGGCCAGGGCATAGAGCCTCTTTGTGTGGCTACATCTTAGGAGCAAAGGATTCAGTCTTCCTGCATGAGGTTCTTTGTCTTCCATGGTCTCCCCTCACATTTATTTATTCATTTCAAAAATATCTTTTACAACCTCCAGTGTGCATTTGGGATACAGACATGCATGCCATAGACTCTGCCCTCTAGGCCTTCAGTTAATAGGGAAGAAAGACATACATACAGGAAATTATAATAGTGTGATGCATATTACATTAGAAGAAATATTTGCTTTTATGGGAGGCCATAGTTGGTTCTTCTAACCCAACCTGGGATTCTGGGGTGGGGACAGATCACCAGATGTCAGCAAGGACTTACTGAAGGAAATGGTGTTTGAACTGGGTTTTGAAGTATATGTAGGAGTTCACCAGAAAGATTATGGATGTGGGAAGGAAGGAAGAAAGGTTAGTGGGAGATGATAGCAGTCCTGGTGGAAGTTGCTGTGTAGGTAAAGCACTGAGGCCTATGGGAGTATGGGATGCTTGTTATTATTAGTCAGGCTGTATTGGCCAGATCATGCAGCACATCCCATATGCTACACTAAGAGCAATGAAATGGAGACTCCTGGGCTCCAGTACTTTGTAGAGTCATCATTTCTCAATTCTTGACCTTCCCCTCTGAGCTCAGCAATGGTGGAGAGTAGAAAGGTCAATCTTTGGAATTTTGTAACCAACTTATTTTTGCTCTTCTCACCTTCCCAGCCCCTAGTCTTGCTGCATTATATCCCACTGTGCATCATCATTGAGAGTGAGGTCCCCAGATCATTGACTTGTAGCATTATAAAGTAAAGGTGAGTATCCCAAGGTTATTGTGACATGTAGAAAGAGCCCAACACCAGGCTATAGACAACCAAACAGAGTCGATGTATTAGTAAAATAGCGTTATGTAACAAGTTACCCCAAAATGTGACAGTTTAAAAAAACAAACGTTTATTATCCCACAGTTTCTGTGGTTTAGGAATCTAGTGTGTCTTTGCTGGGTGCCTCTGGATCAGTGTCTCTCACAAGGCTGTAATCAGGATGTCAGCTGGGATTGCATTCATCTCAAGACTCAACTGTTTGCTCACTCCTGAGACTATTAGCAGATTTAGGTCCTTGGTGTCTGCAAACCAGAAACATTCATTCCGTAGTGTCCCTCACAGCATGGTAACTGGCGTCCCTCAGGGTGTGCAAGTAAGACAGGGCAACCATGTTGGAAGACATGGTCTTTTTGTGACCAAATCCTGAGAGTGATAACTCATCACCTCTACAACATTCTATGTCATTGTTAGAAGCAAGTCAATAAATCTATCCCAAGGGTAAGGGATTACACAAAGGAATGAATGCTGGAAAGCAAAGATATTTGGGAACCATCTTAGAAGCTGCCTATAACACTAGGAATCCCACTTCTCTGTCACTTCGCAATGTGTGAACTTGGCCAAATAATCTAATTGTTCTAAGCCTTGATTTCTCCACCTACAAATTTGAGACAGTCATTATAAAGTATCTGACACTTAACAAATGGCAGTCAAAAATAATCATGATGATGATGATGATGATAAATGTTAGTTTTTCTTTCCTTCTTGCTGGAGGTGGAGGTCCTCATGAGCACCTAGAGGAGTAGTCGTTTGTATGGAAAGGTAGACTGAGGGGGTGAATCTAATGCTTTCAACATTCACTACTCATTTTCTACCAAGCTGGAAGAGAATAGAAGCACACTACCCCAGCAGTATGAATGACAGCAATAATGAGTTACTTTTCAGAAGCTTCCAGCACATAAAGTAGGGAGTGCAAAGTGGAATTATGGTGTGGTAGGCATGACACCGAAGTGAATAATTCTTTAGTCACTGGCCTCTGAGTGCGACTCATGGATTGTGTCTCACTGCCAAGAAGTTCTGACTATGCATGCATACACAGCCAACAGGGAAGAGGTTGAAGAGTGGGTGCTTTTTTATATAGCCTCCCTAGGGGGATTTCTTTAAATAGAGCCAGCAGCAACATTTAATATGGCTATGATGCAGCCCTCTGTGCTCAGCCTCATACAGTGCTTGGAAAATCCTGTCTAGTGTCACCTGGGTGGTGCAGTTGGTTAAGTGCCTGACTCTTGATTTCAGCTCAGGTTGTAATGACAGGATCGTGGCATTGAGCCCCTCATTAGGCTCTGTGGTCAGCATGGAGTCTGCTTGTCCCTCTCTCTCTACCTGCTCTCTTTCTTTCTCAGCCTCTAAAAGAAAGAAAGAGAGAAAGATCTTAAAGAAAAAAAGACAAAGAGAATCCTCTCTATAGCCCAGGCATCCCTTTATGACATCCGAAGGCATTTGTTCACTGCAGCATTTCCATTCAGGTGTTAGCATCCCTTCAGAGAAGAGAGCAGAAGTTTTCTCCTCATTCTCATGTGTGTTAAATACAAGGTTAGCTGACCTTCCCTGAGAGTGACTCTAAGGAAGACATTATATAAGCTATCTTGTCTAAAATTCACAACAGCCATTTGAAGTAGGGACTGTTGTCATTCCATTTTATAGATGACAAAATGAGACACAATGAAGATAAGCCACTTGCACAAGCTCACATAGCTAGTCAATGAAAACATGTTTGTGGTGATTTGCAATAAGGTGAAGCTTTGGCCAGAGCACTGACCACTGGAAAATGATACAAGTTGTATTTACCTGACTTTTCTAAGGACCTGGTTAGTTTTCAAGAGGGATTGTGGTATAGAGTCAATAGGATTTAGGAATTAGGTCTTTTCAAAGTTGTCAACATATGCTGCTCACTCATGACCAATTTCATACCTGAGGCTTCCTGACGACACGTCTCCCAGGGCACTACACTTAGAGTGAGTATGATAATCTCTAGGCTTGCTCTACTGCCAAACAGTGAGAGAAAGAATAAGAGGCAGCAAATGAAACCTACCACTTAGATTGGTAATAAAGGTCCAATTTCATCTGCTCTAGGAAGTCCGGGAACTGATATGTATTCCAACCAGAATGAAGTAGTTTGGAATAGTGGATGGGGATAATAGAACACAAGATATTCTGGCTGCTTTGTGACTTCGGACAGGTCACTTGCCTTTAAGCTTCATTTGTACAAATGAGGCAGCAAAGAATTAGGGGTGCATGTAAATGTTGTGGGAAGCGGGAGGGACTTGCCTTCTGAAAGAGGCTTCATGGCATCTGTCACAATAAAGGATGTTACCACAGGGGAAAGAGAATGCCTGGATCCAGAAGTAATTCTCTTTGCTGAAAGAAGCCACAGAAACTAGCAGGCTTTGGAACTGGAGTTAACAGTTTGTGAGTTTTCAGGGTGGCTCTGACTGCTTCCCACATGAAAACAACCCACAGTATTCAGAAAACTGTACTGAACAAAAACTTTATTGCTTTTGTCTTTTTTCCAATTGAGAAGTTGTTATATTCATGGATGAGAACCTAGTGGGCATCAGAAATCCTTGCCTCTGGGTCTACCTTATTCATCCACCAGATAGACATCCAGTCTACTCAGTGCCTGGTAGTGTGGGGCTACAGCAGTAAAACAGAGGGTTGTAGTCCTACCTTTAGAAAGTTTACAGTTTCATGGGGATCAAATACACAGTTCAGTCCAGCATAAGACATGCTCTGTTGCTGGATAGCAGAAAGAATGGCAGAAACACTGCTAAGAGACATTTGCCCCAAATTTCCTGAAGGTGGTTCTTAAAGGATAAGTTAACCAGAGGAAGGTAGTGGTGTTCCAAGCAGGTGGAACCTCATGAATTAAGAGGTGGAGTAAAGTAAATCTATGAGGTTAAGAAGCTGTCAAAAGTTCTGGGCGGTTAGAACCAAGAGTGTGCGTCTGTCTGTGATGAGCAGTGAGCAGTAGGGACACACAGAGAAGCAGAGAAGAGTGAAGAGAAACAGAGTAGCAAGCAATAAAGTGGAAGAGGTAAGCAGGGACCAACCAAAGCAAGAAAGATGCTTGCAAAGCATATTCAAGAGATTTCAGAGACATTGAACTTGGCCGGATAATTTTGGCAGATGGTTAAACTAGATGACCTTTAAGGTCCCTGTATATTTAACACATCCCAAACAGACACTATTCTATTCTCTTTGAAATGTTCTCCAGTGAAAGAAATTATTTCTTTATTTTTTAAATAGCCAATTGTATTTTTGTAGATTTTATTCACATATGCATCAATCTAGTATTGTTCACCTTTCATTGTTCATCTATGGCATGGCTGACACCATACTGTGTAGTGGGGATTCTACCATACACAAAGTTAAAGAAGACTGCCAGAGAATCATAATTGTCCTGCACTATAAGGAGAGAGCAAAAGATAGATTATTGATTGACTGATTGATCGATTTGTTTTGGAGTCAGGTGTTCTAGATGTGTGACCTTGACCCATCTGAGCCTCAGTGTCTGCATCTATAAAATTTGGATAATAGTAATACTCTCTCAAGTTATTGAGAGTATTGGAGGAGATAGTACAGGTGAAAAACTTAATCTAATGACTGATACATGATAAGAACTTACATGTAGCTAGCTGTTAGCACCACTGTCAGTAGTAGTTATAGTGGTAGTTGTACTGGTTGTACTGGTACCTTCTGAAATTGGCAGAGTTCATTGTAACAGCAGTGAGAAGCTATTACTACTATCGTATTACCAGTTGTAATAAAATCTCTTATATTTGGACACCTGAAATTCAAAATCATGACAATTAGACTTAATTATGAAATTCTTTTCTCCATGGGGCCAAAACCAGTTTGCTTTATGAATGAATAATAGAAAGTCTGGAGATGGCAGAGGAGATAGAGGTTGGGTGTGTGGGTGTGAAACTCTTTAAACTACATCTATGTATATATTTCAAGTACTCTAAGTTGCTTTGAGGCATGTATGCCATATGATCATTATAAATGTGGCCATATTGGTTTATTCAAGTGTCTCCCCAGTATCACTTAAATTGGTAGCACTTGATAGTCATTGATTGTAAAGAACATGTTTGAAAGCAATAAAATAGCATTTCTCTGCAGAACATTTTGTCCTTTCTGGTTATTTCGCAGGACCTCTCTTCCTCCTTACTTTCATCCAGTTATTCTCAGTGAGTGTAATTTTACTAAATTCGTAGCAATCACCATTTATTTATTTATTCAACACATAGTTATTGAAGGCTGCTGTATCCAGGATGATGGCTGGGTGCTGGACATTGAGGAACTATCAAAAAAGGCCTTCCCTCTTGCAACTGACATCCTCATCATGGATTTGGCTTTGGAATGGAGCAGTGATAATCTTTTGGAGTTGTTTAGAAATATTTAGACGTACTTACAGAAAAATAAACATGATAAAATGAGGCATTGATAGAGTGATAAGTTCATCAGAATTAGGCCATTATAAAGGATGCCAGACATTAGGACAAAGCTTTTTTATGACATTGTTTTAGTAGAGGTTTTCACTGTAATTACACAAATGACTTTCTGCACATAGACATTTGCATGTTTTCCCCATTAACGCATGCTTTCACCCCACCCCAGATCCATAAAATTCCCTCTTAGCTCCTCAGTAATTTTATACAAATATTAACAGAGAGAACTAAGTCATACTGGGCTGTTACCAAAAAAAAAAAAAGTCATAGAAATTTGAAGCTGAGACATATTTAAATCCATATCCGCTCCTGCCTTGCTCAAACCCCTTAATAATTTGTGTCTGCAGAGTAAAAGATGAACTCTAAAGCTTTCATTCAAAACTGCCATATGAAGTTAGCCAATAGCTATTGTTCTTTTTGATATTTTATCTATAATCCCCAAGGCCTCTTGGAGACCCAGAGGCTCTGGTGCAGAGGGAGAATCATACAAAAGCCATCGGCATAACTTGAAGCACTGCCTCATGTCAGTGATGTGTGATTTGTACCTATCCTGGCTTTCCTTTTTAAACATATGGCTATTTCATGTATGTCATTCAACCAATACTCATTGAATGCCTCCTGTGTGCCAGACATTTGTACTTTTTGTTTTTATCTTTATTTGTTCCCCCTTGAAATGTATAATCCAATCTGTGGTTTCTCTGAGTCTAAATAAGCATGCACTGTTGGTTCTCCAACTGGTCCTGGCCCATTCATCTAGAAAATCAAAGTAGCCTTCCCTGTCAAAAAGCTAGTTTCACTGTTCTACCGATTATTTCCTGGCTGTATGACCAAAAGAAAAGACCCATAGGAGGAAGAGGCAGGAGCTCTTTAGATAGATTCATTATCCACCTGCCTAGCAGACACCGTCTGTCTTTACTTCAAAGCACCTACACTTGTACTGTTGAAATATGGTTCTTAATCTGGGAAAAATCCCCACTATATTAATTTTGAAAATACCTTCCTAAATTTGCATAATTTATTTGGAAGCAAAATTGTTAGGAAGCGAATTTACATAATTTATTTGGAAGCGAAATTCTATCATCGTTTGAAGTGGAGGTGATTTTTATTTTCTTCTCAACACACATCTTCCAATATCCAGCAGGACTTCTCTATCCATTCAGCTAGCCAATCACCCCATGATGATGCTCTTGGCCAAGACTTGTTGTACGGACTGGAGCCAAGACTAAGACTCAGACATGAGTTCTTGCTCTCAAGGAGCACATGTTACAAGATGCATTTGGGGCTGCAGAAATCCCAGGTCCACTAAGGAGTTTGGATATCTGAACCTGGACACCAGACAGTGGCATTTGTCACTAAATCATTTATCATGACAACAGAGACATACTCTTCTGTCTTGAGTCTAGAACATAATAGAGGTACCCTGGCCTGAAATTTTGTCTCAGGACTGCTGTAATCTCTCTAAATGCAACACGGTGCTGTACACATATGAGGTGAGTGAAAAGAATTTGTGAAATTGAATTGGGTTGGAATTTGTTTACTACTTTCTGAATGTTTGTCAGTGATTTGAGATTACAATAAGTGACTTTTTTTTTTTTTAACATTTAAGGTCTGAACCAATTGGGAAATAAGACAAAAGAGATGGCATATGTAAAGGATACCATCCATAATTCTGGTACAAACAGTTTTTGGAGAACATGGCTTATATCTATAGCTATCTATGGCTTTTCTAATATTAAATCTGTGAACATGTAGACCCACCTACCCAGTCATTAGTGTTGCCTGCTCACCATTTAGGACAGGGTCTGCCCTTGGAGAAGCTGAGCAGAACACGCATTCCTTGTAGGGCTTATACACATAAGAAAAGGAAGAGGATGGGCTGGGTTATACGTGGCCGATTTCTCCTTTAGAACTTGAAACTCCTATAAGATTTCTCACCACCCTGCTTCCCCCAGGCAGAGTGAATGAAGAGGGAGAGAGAGGTGAGGAGTATCGCCTTATGGGGATTCCTCCATGAGGGAGAACCCTCAAGAGTCTGGAAAAAACATTCCCTGGCAACACCAATTCTCTGTTGATTTGGAACAACTTCTTCTTCTTCTTCTTCTTCTTTTTTTAAACATTTAATTTATTTATTTGACAGACAGAGATCACAAGTAGGCAGAGAGGCAGGGAGAGAAGGGGAAGCAGGCTCCCTGCTGAGCAGAGAGCCCGATACAGGGCTGGATCCCAGGACTCTGGGATCATGACCTGAGCTGAAGGCAGAGGCTTTAACCCACTGAGCCACCCAGGTGCCCCTGGAACACACTTCTTTTTTTTAATAATTTTTAAATTTTTTTATAAACATATGTATTATTAGCCCGAGGCGTACAGGTCTGTGAATAGCCAGGTTTACACACTTCACAGCACTTACCGTATCACATACCCTCCCCAATGTCCATAACCCAACCACCCTCTCCCTCGCCTCTACCCCCCAGCAACCCTCAAGTTTGTTTTGTGACAGTAAGTCTTATGGTTTGTCTCCCTTCCAATCCCATCTTGTTTCATTTATTCTTTTCCTATCCTCCCAAACCCCCCACATTGCATCTCCACTTCCTCATATCAGGGAGATCATATGACAGTTGTCTTTCTCTGATTGACTTATTTCGCTAAGCATAATACACTCTAGTTCCATCCACGTTGTCGCAAATGGCAAGATTTCATTTCTTTTGATGGCTGCGTAGTATTCCCTTGTATATGTATACCACATCTTCTTTATCCATTCATCTGTTGATGGACATCTAGGTTCTTTCCATAGTTTGGCTATTGTGGACATGGCTGCTATAAACATTTGGGTGCATGTGCCCCTTCGGATCACTACGTTTGTATCTTTAGGGTAAATACCCAGTAGTGCGATTGCTGGGTCATAGGGTAGCTCTATTTTCAACATTTTGAAGAACCTCCATGATGTTTTCCAGAGTGGTTGCACCACCTTGCATTCCCACCAACAGTGTAGGAGGGTTCCCCTTACTCTGCCACATCCTTGCCAGCATCTGTCATTTCCTGACTTGTTAATTTTAGCCATTCTGACTGGTGTGAGGTGGTTTCTCATTGTGGTTTTTATTTGCATTTCCCTGATGCCGAGTGATGTGGAGCACTTTTTCATATGTCTGTTGCTCATCTCGATGTCTTCTTTGCAGAAATGTCTGTTCATGTCCTCTGCCCATTTCTTGATTGGATTATTTGTTCTTTGGGTGTTGAGTTTGCTAAGCTCTTTATAGATTTTGGATAATAACCCTTTATCTGATATGTCATTTGCAAATATCTTCTCCCATTCTGTCAGTTGTCTTTTGGTTTTGTTAACTGTTTCCTTTGCTGTGCAAAAGCTTTTGATCTTGATGAAGTCCCAATCGTTCATTTTTGCCCTTGCTTCCCTTGCCTTTGGCAATGTTCCTAGGAAGAAGTTGCTGCGGCTGAGGTCGAAGAGGTTGCTGCCTGTGTTCTCCTCAAGGAATTTGATGGATTCCTTTCTCACATTGGGGTCCTTCATCCATTTTGAGTCTATTTTCGTGTGTGGTGTGAGGAAATGGTCCAATTTCATTTTTCTGCATGTGGCTGTCCATGGAACACACTTCTTATCTACTCCCTGCTTATGTTCTTCATATTTTATTTTAGCCTCTTCTAAATGGCCTGAATCTTTTAATTCTTATAGCTCAGAACTTCCTTCCTTCTTCTCTGATTTCTCTTGCCTGTAACCTTCTGTCTATGGGCTCATCCCTTCTCCTGGATCATACCTGCCTGGTTTGGCTCCTAATCCCAGTCTACCTGACCAGCCCTGTCTTCCAACTGTTGGAGACACAATGTGATGAATGGATATATTAATCACGTGGCACTGCTTTGGACATTCGAGCTGTGGAGGTGATTGAGTAGATGTGATCCCTTGCCTCATGGAACTTTTAGACAACTAGGAGCTAGAGAGAGGGAGCAGACAATTACATTCCAACCCCAACAATTCTTCAGGAAGAGAAAGTGGTGCATCTGATGTAGAAAAGATCCTCCCCACATTGGCTATAGATATTCAAACGTGCATTTAAAATCACTTCAGTGGTATTTAAAGTGCTGATGAAATGCTTATTCATAATATTTTTATCTCCTATCTTGATTTTTTGTCTTTTCAAATTTTCTCTGCGATTAACTTCTCTGGCAAAAGGAGGGGGGAAAAAAAAGAATAAAATCTTCTCAAAGTTCTATGCAGCCAGAAAAAAAAAAAAATCAAAGATATTCACCAGCAGCTTGCAAAAACAAGAGGGAGGTCTGGGGGTTATAAAACATATGCTTGACAACTGATATTATCCACTAGCGAGATACTGTTCATATCTCCACAGCCAGAAATTGCACGAATGATCACCCTGGTTATCAATTCATACATGCTCACAATGGCCTGGTGGCTCTGGGAATTACCTTCTTGGATTACTGCAAATCCCTCATCTCCAACAAATTCATCATGCAAAGTCCCCACTATAATGAACCTTGGGTAAAGCTCAGCACTCAATTGTATTTTAACATGTTAAGTGGAGTGTGGGTAGTCTCAGAAATAGAACAGTTTGGGCATGTTAGAAAAGAGACTTCATCTTTCAGGTCTGTTTCCAACAATTATCTAGCCACTCGGGCCCACCGCGGTCTTGGTTTTTGGAAATTGAAGTGTCTGCCCTCTTGGAGGAAGTGCCACAAGTGGAGGCTCCCACTTGGTACCGAGCTTGCTTGGTCAGAGTCTACATCTTGGAGTAATTGGCTGGGTAAAGCCGACAGAGTTTCTGGCAGCATTGAGGTGGCTAGCATGTTACCTAGTTGTTAGTAACAGTAAGTGGGAGTTTTTGCCCCATCCATTCTCTTGGCAACCCATTATTGGTGAGTCCATGATAACCGGAGCCGATGAGATACTGCACTCCAGTACTTTATGCCATGGTCATTTTCAAACCTGTTGAACAGAGCAAACTAGAATATACAAACACAACATCATGTCACATTCATTCAACTGTATGAGTGTGTACATGTGTGTATATACTTATACAAACATATATGCACACCCATATACAAACATACATGTATACGGGGGTGGATGTTGGTGCTGGGTACTCTCATAAGTCCTATGGGTACATATAGCATCTCTTCTCATGGAACCTACATGCTAAGAGGACAAAGAGACAATTCAATTCAGGCAGAGTGTCTCTGAATTTGGTCTGGGGATCGTTGACATTTAAAGCACCTGGGGTGCTTGTTACAACTTCCAGACCTCGGCCTAATCCCAGTACTACCAAAGTGGATGCTTTTGGGAATAAGACCTGGGGAAATTTAGCCCCACATGCTCCCAGGTGTAGTCTGTTGAGAACAACTGTAATGTGATAAATCCTATAACAGAGAAGTGTAAGTTGTCAATGGAATTTGCAAGAGATATACCTAACAAGCATGGCCTGTGGAGATCAGAGAAGGCTCCTCAGAGGAAGTACTTCCCAAGTTGGGAGTTGAAGAAGAGTAGAAGTTATCCAGAAAGAAAGAAAGGAAGGAAGAAGAATCAGAAAGAATGTCCGGCAAAAGAAAGCCAGAGAGATCATGGGGAGAGTTTTCAAAACGTATGACCCTTAGTAAGTAAGGGCTCCAGAAAATAGAGACCAGTGTGAGGCTTCCTCCATTTGTCATGCTTCCAGTGTAATAGAAGACAAAGTTTTCCTTGGCATCTTGATAAGCTATCTACGTTAGTCCCATTTCCTCTTACTGTGCTTACTTTTTCGCAATAATGACAACACCATAGAAACCTGAATAGTTGTTTGTATATTTTGCAGGATCCAGACCTCGGATCTGGAATCATCCATGTGGTACTCTTAGGAAACGGAATCTCTGACCTCATGCCAGTCACTCTGGCTACTACCAGTGAAATGGATGATTTCACATTTCCTATACAGAACCAAGGGTGTCCTGAGAAAGTGAAATTTCAAAGACCTCCAAACTGATGGCCCATTTCTCCACTGGATACTACACACTTCTTAATTTTATGTTTGTTCAGGATCCAGCTTACTGAGGTCAATTAAAGTCAGGAGGCGATGTCGGCGTGATTTAGTAAAATTGGATTCTTTGTCTGCCTTCAGTTTATCTCCTTGGGCTGAGTTGTCATTTGAATTTTATGTTTTTGTCCTTATTTCTTCCTACCATTTTTTTTTTTTTTCCTCAGGAAGGGTTTTCAGTGCTGGGCTCACTCTATCTGTTTGCAAGGAAGGTGTTTGTTTCTATAAAGTGCCTGTCCCGTCTGATCTCCATCATCTTTATGGTCTTGCATTCTGTCACTGCGGCTCATGTCTGGCCGTGGTTTGTTATGTTTTGACAGGAGTTTGTTATAAAGCTGGGGATCACGTCTCCGACTTTGCCTTTCAAACTTTCTTCTTTACGGTAGCCATAAACCCATGCTGCTAAAATGTTCCCTCTGAGGAGGGGGTGAAATTCTGATAACAAAGGCCCTGGGGGTAAGGAAAAAGAAGGAGGGGAGGGGAGAGCGAAATGGAGGGAGAAACATTTTAAAGAGATATTAAAGTACCCAGGTATGTACTAGCAGTCATCCAAATGCAAACAAAAAGAATACATACAAATTCCAAAGGTTTGAGAAGACAGTAAGAGAAAGGCGGGTGCAATGTACCGAGGTTAACCTGCCCTACTGTTTTTAATGTTTGGAATCTTGGACAAGTCGGAAACTGGACTAGTAAGTGGAATTAGTCTGGGCTTTGCTGGAAAGAAGACAGCATGGTATGTGGACCATGCGCTAATATCTGTACATCTTCTAGCCACCATCTTGCAAATTCCTTTTTGAAAATGTTTAGAATCATCTTGGTTTTTGGTGTATAGATGGTGGAATGTAGACAATATTTCCATGATCCTTGATGTGGTGTCTGTATTTTAATCCTTGTTCTCCACCTCAGTAAGCAGTTATTGATACTTGGTGCATGTAATACCTTAACTGTGCATCCCCAGCTGGTCATCTATTGAGCATAGCTGTGTCCTAGGAGTTTGACTGACACTCAGTGTACTTTTTCTCAAGGTCAGTGTATCCTCACGGTGATCTAGAAAGAAATGAATATTATCCCCATGGAACTAGCATGCGGCCAGCTACCTGGGTACATAATGCATGCATAGGTATATGGGGGCTGTGGGCAGGAGGTAATAGACAAAAAGAACAAGTGGGTCCATTCCCATTAACTAAAACATGACTCCCTGTAACAGCAGAAGTGGGATTCAGCCCTGTTTGTCTGATTCCAAAGCCTGTGTTTCTTGCACTACTCCAGGTTGATTCCTTTCCAACCACCTAGTGAGTAAGGAAGTGGAAAAGAGCAGAGTCAGCTCATTTATAGGGAAGTCTTTGACTGGAGCAGGCAGAAAGGTCTGTATTCCTGATTTCCCAGCCCTGGGAAGTAGCAAAGTCACCATCTCTGATGTAGGAAATGCCTCCAAATCCCAAGAGCCACCGCCACACAGCTCCAATGCAGAAGCAAGTTGCTCACTGAATGATTTCTGGTGGCCTTGTCCCCTGACCCAGCAGCTGCACTCATGCATAGGAGCTTGGCCAAGGAATCCTGTAGCCCTGACCCATCTCCTCCCTTCCCAACACTGCCCACCATTTTCCCCTCATTGACTCCCCATACATGAAGTTGGTTCTTCTCCCTGCACCTCTGTTTGGGACCAGGCCTGCCCTTCTTTCCTTCCTTCTACTGGTCCTCTGTCTCCCATGCTGTCTTCTTCTCTTTCTAGATTTTATTCACTATGTATTGAGCATGCACTCAATACAAAGGAATGTTCCATGTTATTTGATTCTTATGGCAAGTTAATAATAATAATGGGGATAAACTAATAAAATAACTACTATCCATGGCTTAATGTGCACCCATGCAAAGCCCAGTCCGCCAATAACTATTTGCTAAGTGCCTGCTACATCCTCCACATCACTCTTGGTTCTGAGAATATAGCCAGGAGTAAACAAGCTCACTTCTTTGAGCTTAAATTCTTGTGAAGGAGCAGGTAACATATCAAAATAACATCACATGAATAATGATGATTATTATGAAGAAAAATTAATTAGGGCATGGGGATGGGGCTTAGCCAGAGGTGAGAGCATTTTGTGGATGACTCTAGGTTCTCTGTATGACCTCCCTATGAGTCTGGCACTGTTTCATCCTCATTTGACAAAAGAGAAACCTGAGACCAGAGTAATTAAGCTACTTGCCCAAAGTCCCACAGCGGCTATGGGACAGAGCTCAGATTCAAGTACAGGTGGGAGTGGCTCCAGCTCTATGCTCTTGACCCTGTGGTCCTCTCCTGGGAGGAGGTCAGGCCTGGTAAGGTCTGGGAAGAGCAAAGCCAGAAGGATGCCTGGACCTTTTTATCAGTTCTTAATAGTGACAGAGGAGAAAGTAGAGAGCCAGAGAGAAGCCAGAGCCATGCCTGTGCAGATGCAGGGATCTTGCCTCTGGGGCACATGGTCCAGTAGATAATATGGCACTACTTATCTCCTGGAAAGAGGGTCACCTTTCCTCCCAAAGGCGATGGAGTGCAGACAGAGGCCATAAGTGTCATTTCATCTTGGGTAATGGAGCCACAGCCCTCTCATTGAAAGGAGATAAGGGAGTTTCAGGGAAGGGACTGTCACACAGTGGTGGATTGGGATGGGAGTTCTTGATGTTGTTTGGCCCGCAAGGAATGTGACGGGTGTGTGTAAGCACTGGGAGCTAGGCTGGTGCCAAGTCTTGGGCAAACCAGACCTGTTCCAGAACCCACAGAATGCCCAGAGGCTTCCTTCTCTTGCTTGAGTCCTGCGCTTTTCTGAAAATCTGCACACAGCATGTGAATCTCCAACAGCTGGCGCCCACTCGGTTTTATCAAACTTGGGTGGGTGCGTTTTGGCTGTTAAGTCCTGCTGCCAGGAAGACTGTGGAACATTTAATTCACCATCAGAATGGTTGTTCCTTTTCTTGTAGACACAATCTGAGGGTCAGAGGCACAGCCCCCAGTGGACTTCCGTGGAATGTAAAGCTGACCCTCTTTTACTACTTCTCGTTTCCAAGGATTTTTACTTCCCTGTAAAGTGCCCCTAGAATGCTGACTTGGCGTGCAAATGGAGTCAGTCTCTCTCTCTCCCTTTCTCCTTTTTCTTTTCTTTCTTTCTTTCTTTCTTTCTTTCTTTCTTTCTTTCTTTCTTTCTTTCTTTCTTTCTTCTTTCCTTCCTTCCTTCCTTCCTTCTTTCCTTCCTTCCTTCCTTCCTTCCTTCCTTCCTTCCTTCCTTCCTTTCTTTTCTTCCTTTCTCTCTCTCTCTTCCTCCCTCCATTCCTTCCCTTCTCTCTTTTTTTTAGAGAAGCATCTATGTTTTATTTTTATTAACTTCAAATGTTTATGAATTGTACACACAAAATAAGGGAGAAGCCCCTTCGAACTAACTAGTCTCCTCAGATAGGATGCTTTTTTATTTTTTAACCTGCAAAACACAAAATTAACCTTAATCCCAAAACAAATCTTTCGAAATGACTAGTCTCTAATCTTTAATTATCAGGATTAGAGCATTCAGATGTGAACACTCCAGATATGGGGCCCTAAAACCTTATTTTCTCCTTCTTGTGATTTTGATTCTCTGGCCCTAAACTCTGAAAGTGGCTTTGCCTCTGCATTAGAAACCCTCATGTGCACAGAACCAGCTTGAGCTTGGCAGACTGTCTCAATAGACATGCCAAGTCCACATTCATCCATGTGCCAAACATCTCTTAAGTAGCTGTTTACATCATGAATGTGCTGTGGTACTGAAATGATCAGGGAATGTTCCCTGCCTTCAGGGAACTGCAGTCACTGGAGGAAAGACAATGCATTGATTCCAGTGCAGCGGGGTAACTCTCATGGACTATGCCGAGAAAAGTGGTGTGGGGTGATGACTTTTAGTCGTACTTAGCAGAGTCGGACTCTGTGCTCAACCCAGAACACACACGATTGTGTTATGAGTACTTTTAGCAGCTTGCTGAACTAGTGACTTGTCTATTCCCGTTTGATGCATGAAGAAACTAGGGTGTAAAAGAGCATAAATCATTTGTCCAAGGTCACCCAGTGAATAACATGGCACAGCCAGTAGATAAATCCAGAAGTTTCACTGTGGCATCCAAGTTTGTAATTGCTTGCTCAGCCAGAAGACATGGTGCTAGAGACAAGGTAGGAGGAGGCCTAGGACATAGGATGAAGCAGAAGAGGGGAGTCTAGGACCTGTGAGGCAGAGGATGCTTCAGGGGCAAAGGTTTTGAGAAGCCCAATGCAGGAAACATTGTGGAAGTAGGTAGGATTGAAGTGGAGTAAGAGAAAGGTGGTGAAGACAGCCAATTTGTTATTTTAATTCTGCAAACCTTTCCCTTGACTTCAAAATCCACTCTAAAAGGTTATATTTTATTAGCTTCTATTTTGGTGACCACTTAACACCTTAGAGAGAATATCTTGTGCAATATCCAGCCCAGGGGGAAGGCCCCATTCTACCCAAGTCTGCATCTCTCTACAGGGAAGAAATCATCTCTTGGCATTTGTTGCTAAAGGTTGCCAAGCTCTGCTTTCTATTAAGTTTGGAATCACACACATTTGTCTATTTCTCTGGTAATATTTCTCTAACTTCACTGAATTGTGCTGATATTAAAACACAAAAATGGAATGACTTGTGGTGTCCCTGTGGGTTTAAGTTTGAGAAGGCCCAATAAATCATGTTGAAATAATTTCGTAAGAATTGTTGACGTTTGGCAACTTTGAAAAATCAAAGAATGGAGTCTTTCTCACTTCTCTTTCCTGGATCCAATTTTTTCCTTTAGCTAAGTGAATGGATTTGGAGTGAAAAATTAAAAACAAACAAACAAAAACAACTGCAAACCATCTGAAAACATCAGATGTGGATGATTCACCCAGAGTAATAACCACACGAACTGGATCAACTGCTTAATTTCACCATCAACATGTAGATAAAGCTTTGAGGACTTGAGGACTGCCACTGTCCCTTTGTAAGGGACATGCTTTGTAACCTGAATGGAAAAAAAAAAAAAAGTAAAACTTCACAATATTCAGTGCTGGTGAAGTTGTGAGTAAAATATGTATTACTATCAGGGTCAACTGGTCACAGCACTTGGAAGGGTGATTGCTGGTAGCTGGTTAAATAAAATATGAACATATATGAATATATGTATGCATATATGTATATCTGTATGTGTATATATATATACACACATATATGTATGTATGTATGTATGTATGTATGTATATATGCATATATGTATGTATATCTTTTTCCCTTTTCATCATCTACCCTTTTAGAAAGGGTTGAAAAAATAATCGCTGTGTCCCTCGCCAAGCGAATGTCTAAATAAGCTGTGAAAGAGTTGTACTCTGGAATACGATGCAGTGTTTAAAATCAATGAATTAACCTTAGAGCTCAAAAATATGTATCACTGAATGAGAAACAACAGGTTCCTTATGGATGCATTTATTATGATAGCTTCTATGTAAAACAAGACAAAAAGCACTCACAAAAAAATGATATGTATTTTCTATGGGAACATATATATATATAGAGATAAGTGTATGATTTAAAAATCTGGAAGGCTACATAACATAGTGATAACAAAGGTAACCTAGGAAGGAGTGAAGGCACTGACATTGATGGGTACAGGCTGCTCACGGAAACTTTGGACTTATTAGCAATTGTATTAGTTAACCCTAGCAACTTAGACAAATAAATCTTGAAATTTCAGTGGCTTAACACAATAGAAAAACCCAGATGGGTCTTCCCAATATGTAGTAGCTGTCTTTCTGGTAGCAATTCAGGGACCCATAGCTCTTCCCATCTTCTGGCTTGTCTATCCAGGAGGTTGCATGGATCCCTTGCTGCGTCTGCAGCATCTGATCGTCAGAGGTGGGGAAGAGTGTGCCCGCACACACAGAATGATTTTACTTGTCATGTCTGGACGTTAAATTTTCCCTCTCGATGTCTACTTGGTTGAAAAGAATTATAACAATGAAAATATCCATTGGACATTGATTACTGGGCATCACCCAACAGAAAGGGAGTTTAGAAAGCGAGTACTGGCTCTATGCCTAGACAAAGGTAGCAGATCTAGTAAACAGTGAGTTTCTGCAACAGTAATGTGTTGATTTTTGCGTGTGTATCACTTTTGTAATTTGAAAATTAATAAAAATTAAACTCAGGCATAAAAATAAAACCAGTGTTGGTTGATTACAACAAGCATTCTACTTTACCCCACCCTGGCTCATGATGCTATGTGGCTTTACCTCTCTCCCTATGACATTCCTCTGCAGTAAAATGAGAGTATGAAATATAATTGTGGATAACCTAATTACCTTTATTAAATAATTGTTAGTATTTTGTATTATATTTTTTCCACATACATTAAGTGCTATTCATAATCACTAATCAGGAGCTAATCAGTATCACCATGAGGTGAGTTCATTCGTACTTAAACCAGAGAAACATGCTAGGCATAGTCTTTGTTTTAACGGTATTTTTGAAATATGGAACTATCTAAGGGTACATTTTAAAATATTCAGAAGCCCATTGGAATTAGAAAATGCTACTGGGAATCACCGGACTACGCTTGAGGTCTTCGTGGCTCTAACATTCCAATTTTGTAGCTATAGGATAATGCCTTATAGAAAGCACCACTTGCATGGATATTTGTTAAAGGAATGAGTGAATCCATAAGTTGAATTTATGCAAAAGTTTATACAAAAATATATGTGGGTATGTGTGCACAAGAGAGCAAGCTTTATACTGAGTAAAAATATCATTCAATAATTGAAAATATATTAATACATAGCTTTCTAAGGGAAATTAGACCACCAATTCAGTAGTAGCTGAGAAGGCATTTGATCAAATTAAACATCCATCAGTATAAAAAAGAAGAAAATCATAAAAACAAAGATTGGAAGAATAATTTGATTTTTTTCCATTATAAGTAATATGATCTGATCTCAAATCAGTGTATAGTACTTCCCCTAATCCTAGAGGTGTTCCCTAAAAAATTCAGGAGGGAAAAAAAAAAGAAAATCTACTACTTCATTCACTATTTAATACTTCTTCCTAGAAATTCTCTTCTAACCATTGCATTAAGATGAGAAAGTAGGGGCGCTTGAGTGGCTCAGTGGTTGAAGCCTCTGCCTTCAGCTCAGGTCATGATCTCAGGGTCCTGGTATCGAGCCCCGCATTGAGTTCTCTGATAGGCAGGGAGCCTGCTTCCCCCTCTCTCTCTGCCTGCCTCTCTGCCTACTTGTGATCTCTCTCTCTCTCTGTCAAATAAATAAATAAAATCTTAAAAAAAAAAAGATGAGAAAGTAATGATATAAATATATTGGGGGAAAAAAGAAGGGAACAAAACTATCCATATTTGGGAATGAGAGATTTCTTCACCTAGAAAACTTGCAAATTCTTCCAAAAAACTATTAAAATTAATAAGACCATTCTAATAAGTGTGTGTGTTGCAAATAGAAATATGAATGCAAATAGAAAAATGAAAAGGTTGCATTATCCATTCAGTATAACTAAAATATTTAAGAATTATCTTAACAAGAAATGTTAGCTATTTGTATATACCAAACTATAGAATTATTTTGCGGTAGAGATACAGACTTAAATGGATAAACATTTCATGTTCCTTTGTGGGAAGACTGGGTATTTTAAAGATGCCAACTGTTTCTTAGTAAATCAAATTGAATTTAAATTAACCTCTTTCCAACCTTGGAGTCAGGGAGAAGGGAGAATTTGACAAAATTATCATAAGTTTGGTCTTGAAGAAGATAATATTGTTATGAAAGTGTTGAAATAAAAATATACAGAGGGCAGAAAAAAATCTATCAGATGTAAACTGCATGCTGAAGTTTGGATAACTAAAAGAATAGTGTACTGTCTTGGGAAAAGTGAGACAAGTCTATGTAAAGGAATTCATCCAGACAAGACCGTCTAAGGTACAAATATATAATATCTGGTCCAGGCAGCGGTCTAAATCTGGTAAATGTGTGATGCTCCCTAATGCATGCTATTCCCTTGGCCCCCTTTGCCTGATTGATGTCTATTCATCCTTTAGTTTAGATCTGAACTCTATCACATTATTGACCTTGTACCCATAGGGCATTAGTAACTAGAGCATGGCTCAAAGGAAGTTGACTCCTTGGCTGGACCACAGTTCCTGCCCTATGCTTTGGATAAAGGGATAAAAGAGTTCTGCCCACACTGAAAATCACACATCTGAGAGAAATACCCTGTGGTATGGCTGACAGAATCAGAACCCAATATTACCTGAATAGGCCGAAATACTTGCTGAATTAAATGAGATGAAATGAGGCTTACTTGTAAGTTTCTACAATTTGATCAGATGCTCATTAAGAGCAAGATGGGGTCTACCGTGGTCATCATTATTTCTCTAACATCTACACAAGATGGTCCACTAAAGTGTTAGTCCAGTTATTAAAATGTTTGGTAGATAGAAAATGGGAGAAAAAACACCAATTAGATTTCTAGGAGGATCACATATTTTTTATGGAGTTTTGGGATTTTGTTGGCAGGTGAATAATACATTAAAGAAAAATAGAATATAGGGTGTCTGCGTGGCTCAGTGGGTTAAGCATCTGACTTTGGCTCATGTCATGATCTCAGGGTCCTGGGATTGAGACCTGCGAGGGTCTCCTAGCTCAGCAGCAGAGTCTGATTGTCCATCTCCCTCTGTCCCTTCCCCTTCTCCTGCTTGTGCACTCTCTCTCTCTCAAATAAATAAATAAAATATATTTAAAAAAAGAAAAAGAACAGAATATGTTCATCAGATCTTATCCTTGGCTAAAATTTTCTAGTGAGATCTCATTGCACTAAGAATAAATTGCAAGCCATTTGCCATGGCCTAGAAAGTTCCACATGATCTGGTCCTGCCTCTTTTTTTCTGAGCTCATTTGTTATCTCATTCTCCTGACTGTGCACCTGCCACACTGCCTTCTTTCTGATGCTATGGCACACCAAGCTTATTTAACCCAAACTCATTCCTGTCCTAGGGCTTTTGCTCTTGTGCTGCTGCCTAAGCCTGGACCATTTTGTTCTCTGATCTTCACATGGCCCTGTGGAATCAGAGAACCATCTCCATTAACATGTCCTCACTACAGCCTTCCAGGCCAGCCCGTCCAAACTAGCTTGCACTCCCTCACCACCAAGTCTTTTCTGCTTCTTCACTTACCTGCTGTTAGTGTCCAGCCCCTAGAACAATGTCTGGCCCATAGTTGGTACTTAGTAAGCATCTATTACATGAATGAATCTTTGAAATAGTAAGAGAGGTAATCAGAAAGAAGATATTTAAATCAAATTGCTTTGGTTGAGAAAAGAAGTAAAAGGTGTTGGCATAAAAAGATATGTTAATAAAAGATTTCAAATGCCAACTTATGAAAGTAAAGTTTGTTTGACTTGCTTTCCCTTCAAAACAAAGGAATTTGCTTTGAACCTCTATCACCCCTATTTAATTTCAAGCCGATTTATTTCCTTTGTTTTGGCTATTTATAATGGTTATTTACCATAAATGAAATCACCAGTATTGTTTAATTCATTACTAGGAGCATCTCCATTTACATGTTAGCATAATGTATTCACTGATTTCTGAATACACATGTTTATTTTTAATGAATCTCTGTGTTTATTATTTATCTCAGTTGTATTTCCATATGGATTTCTGAGGTACTGCAGCCTTAGAACAACTATATGAAACTATGTAGATTCAGATAACCAATTTGTCCTTATCACATTTACAAAAAAAGTTTTTAAAACTATAGTAATTGATGATTTTATTATAGTTAAACTTTGCCTAATTAAAAACACAAATGTGTGGTTGTATGGGTTTCTCTTTCCAAAGAGGAGAAAAATCATTAGTTAAGTAATTGTCAAACATAAGTGACACTAATACTAATACATCCTCTTATTCCACATTTTAATTACTGTCCTCAACCCTTTTCCTTTTTTTTTTTTTTTTTTTGGAGTGAATTGTCTTTGAAAGATAGAAACTACAGGCATTTAGAACAGTAAATGATCTCCCCAAATCAAAAAGTCTTAACATTAGACAGTATTTTCTCACAGGACTTGGAGAACTTCAGAGCACTTAATATCTGCACATTAGAACTGCAGTTTGGCAAAGGTATTTACACCTAACAAGCTATCAAAGAATTAGAGAGTCTCAAGATAAGGAGTAATTGCTATGTGGATTTGCCTATAAGTGTTCAAGTATGTATGTTTCACCACAACCTCATCAGGTTTTTGTTTTAATCTTTTCATTATTATTTTATTTGGTCCTTTGATTTGTGGTTTGAACATTTTCCCATATGATTATTTCTACTGATAACCTCTTTCATGTGCACTACCTATATACATTCTTAAGAGTTTAAAAAAAGCATTTCATGATGATTAATAGAGATGAAATTCTCAAAACAACAGATGCACAGTAGTTTTTATCTTCTCAATGGTTAAGAGTTCTCAGTTTGTACCATTTGGTTTCTAAATGGGGGAAAATTAGCTAATATCTTCAAGTAGCCTGTAGATATCCTAACATCCACAGTATCACTTATGAGAAAAGATGTGAGTTAGATACTGCTCCCCAGAACCATCAGCCTATCAACTCCAATAGCAAAAACTTCTGGAGAATGGGGTCAAAGGTTGGGAACAAAACAGAACAACAATAAAACCTCTCAAGGAACTGGAATTTAGAGCTTAATATCTAAATTAGCTATGAGTAAATTTTTAGCCAACTCTAAATGTTTACCTACAATGTAGAGTATTATTTAGACTTTCTTTATACACATTTCAGGCTCCTGAATAATTTAATCTGTCATTTTCTTGTCTTTTGTAAGAGTATAGCTGAATTATATATGTTGTATCAAACCTCCCTATATTTCACTCATAGAAAATCTTGTAGTATCATGCTTACCATATTTCTCCTTCCCAACTTTTGGAACTTTGACCTAAATGTGTAAGAAAAATTGAATTTCTTTTATAATCTACTGTAGTCTTAATCTCTATACAAGAATATTTGAAGATGTAATCCTTTCTGTGGGAGTACAATGTCGATTTAGGTATATCAATATTTAAATTATTTTTAATTCCAAGGATTAAAGTATAAATGTAAAGTGTAAGTGTAGCATATGAATATGACAGTATAAAATTTGAATAGATTCAGAATTGGTGTGCCTGATGAGTTATGGGACCACCATATCTAACTCTGAAGCATTCACTGATTTAAAGTCATGTCTATTAGGCTGTGCAGTGCAGCTGCATGATTTACTAAATTAAAAGGACATTTTAATCTTCTCAGTGCTTCAAAAATAATATAGATGTACATTGAAATTGGGATTCAGAAGAAACTGGCAAAGAGTTCAAAAATCACAAATTCGAAGAAAAAAAAATCACAAATTCTTTTTTTTTTTTTTAACTATTATCACATTGTATTATAGATGCTTACATATTTGTTAACTCTCTTGTTAGAAGTAAGTGGAAGACAGGGACAAAAATCTATTTTTCTGTTTCTAGCACTTACCAAGGAGCTTTACGCCTACTCTGAGCTCAGTGAATGTTTATAGAAGAAATCAATGAATGAGTTATAGAGTGATTTCCTCAAGCACAAGTGATTTTTTTTTCTTCTTGTTACTTGTCCCCTTCACTGCACATTATCTATATACTGCTTGTCATGTGTGTGTTATATTTTGTATATATTCCCTTGTAGAATAAAAACTCTGTGGAATAATGGTGCCCAAAGACATCCAGTACTAATCCTTGGCAACTGTGAATATGTTAACTTGGGATGGTAGATTATCTGGATTATTTGGGTGGGTCCAATGCAATCACAAGGGTCCGAAAAAGTGGAAGAGGGAGGCAGACAACGAAACCTCCAACCACTATTGCTGGTGGATGATGTAGGAAGGTGACATAGCCAAGGAAGCAGCCAGCTCCTAGATCCTTGAAAAAAAAAAAAAAAAAAACAAGAAAACAGGTTCTCCCCTAGAGCCTTTAGAAAAGAACACAGCCCTACTGACACCTTGATTTTAGCTCAGCAAGACCCATGTCAGATTGTCAGGAACTATGAGATAATCAATAAAGAGAGTTTAAGCCATTAAGTTTGTAGTAATTTGTTACAGCAGGTATAGAAGACGAATACAGCTACTGACACAGGATGTTGCACAAAAAGACTCAGCTATCTCTTATAGTTAATTTTTTCTCATCACTTCCTTTTTCTTTTACATTAGCGTTTGTTACCCCGTCCATGCTCCAGTGCAGTGGGACAGCATTAATCAGGGTTCATCTGTTTGCAAATGACAGAAAACTAACACAAACTCACTTAAGCAAAAGAAGCAGGAGGTACACTTCTCACAGAAGCAGGACCTCCAAGGGATGGAACTGGGTTTCAGTCCTAAGAGGTACTAAATCAGTCCACAAAGACTTTCTGTCTCTCTAATATGCTTTCCTTTCTATGCAAGTTTCTGTGTTTCTATAATACACATTTTTAGTGGCAAGACTGCCCTCTTTGTCTTTCAGGAGAGGATTCTAATTTGCCCATCTTTATAGCTTAGGAGGTTGAGAGGTGCTGTGTTTTTCCATTGTTACATTAAAAACTTAGAGGCTAAAAGTACAAACATTTAATTTATTTACTCATGCTTCTGCAATTTGGGCAAAACTATGGGGGACAGCTTATATCCACTTCATGTGATACCAGCCTGAGGCAGCTAACTGGAGTTTAGGGATTCACTTCCAAGATGGCCTCACTCATGCAGGTTGGTGCTGGCTGTTTGCTGGTAGCTCACTGGGGTTGTCAGCCCGAAGACTCAGTTCTTCATGTGACTGCCTCAGTTGGTTGGGCTTCTCACAGTACAGCAGTCTTAGAGTAGTTGAACTTCGTACATAGTCTCTGACTTCTCACCCGGGCGCAAAGTACAAGCTTCTCTATGCCGTTTTGTTTTGTTTTGTTTTGTTTTTTTCTTCTTTTTTTTCTTTTTCTTTTTCTTTTTTTTAAAAGATTTTATTTATTTATTTGATAGAGACACAGCGAGAGAGAGAGCACAAACAGGGGGGGTGGGAGAGGGAGAAGCAGGCTTCCTGTGGAGCAGGAAGCCAGATGCAGGGCTCAATCCCAGGACCCTGGGATCATGACCTGAGCTGAAGGAAGATGCTCAATGACTTAACCACCCAGGCGCCCCTCTAAGCCTTTTTAAGATTTAGCCCAAAACTGACACGAGGTCACTTGTGTCCCATTCTAATGATTAAAATGGATCAAGAGCCCAGTCCAGATTTGAGGAGAGGAGACTACATCCACAAAGGTGTGAATGCAATTGTCCTGGTTCATTGGGACCACCGGTAGCAGTCTACCACAGTGGATAATGGAGTTTTGTGAGTGATGGTCAACACAAGACCATGGGGGAAATATATTGTTCCCATAAAGAAAAGGGGCTGAACACAAACCTCAGGTATCCCTAACAATCAGTTTCAAGAGTGCTAGAAAATACTAAATAAAGCAAAGCTACATTTTCCTCTAAGTATATTTACTATATAGTTTGTACATTTTCTGGAGTTGGAAAGGTAATTAAAAATTGAGGTTTAAAGTTAAGAAGTTGCAACTTTTATCCCTATTCAATTTTTTTTATTCTGTGAATGAAAATGATGATAATATATAGTAGATATTACTACAAAGGAATTGAAATGGTGCAGGATTCATGATGAATAAGCTATAATGTGGCTAATCCAGTGATGTTTATTTGCAGTAACCTTTTTAATGTGACAATTCCTTGGATATTGTAGTGAAATATTTTCATCTACATTTTTATGGTTTGTATTTATTCTCCACAGTACAGATCCCCAAATGTCAAATTACTAGAGCTGTTTTATGGAAATTAGTTTTAGGTTAGACTATTTGAAATGCATTAAATTAATTTTATCTGTTTAGAAAAGTACAATAAGGTTTTTCGCATTAACAAAGTTTTCCTTATAATTTCAGCTGTGTGTACATTTAAAGACATGGTGGACTCAAATCACTCTTGTTTGAATTTCATATTTAGCAAATGAACATGCGCTGTTGGGGATTAAGCAGTGTTTGGAAAATGTATGTGTGAGGATTATTTAGAATGGAATTGCCAAAAATCCTGGAATATTTAATACACACTTGTTGATTGATTTTACTGCAATAAATACAAAGCAATAACAACTATATAAATTATTCAGAGACCAGTCATCCACAGCAGGATTCTTTAGAGATTACTTCAGAAAACAGTTTGGCAGGATATTCTTTTTATAGTTTTTTTTCCCCCAAATCCATGTACAAAAGAGATATAGATCCATATGGAATGGATTAACATTGATTCTTTTAAAATGAAATTAAACATTTTAAAACATTGAAGTGAATATTGTATGATCTTTCCTACTAAAGCTCTCTTTGGTAATTTATTTATCTTAAATATTATTTTTGTCTTTCAGGAGGCATTATATAGTGAATGTAAGAGATTTATTAAAAACCTTGGATTGCTTGAGAGTGCTTTAGTACTTTGCCTCAAAATCTGCACATAGGCAAAATTCCTGATATTATGAGTTGGGATTTTCAGTTTAAGAGGATTTAAAATCTCTGCTAAAGCAAGGGCTTGTTAGGTGTTTCTAAGCATCATATATCAGAGAGACCCAGCTACTTACCGATCGTGCAAACTAAAATGGGGTAGGGCAGGACACATGGAATCAAAGAGACCAATTTAGAACAAGTAGAAGGTATCAAGTTATCTTAAAATTGGTCTTTTGTTCTAGAAAGATATCCAACTCCAGAAGCAATAGAATAATCAGTATTTACACAGGTATGGACCTTTTTGTATATGCAGATTCTCAATCATTAAAGCAGTTGGAGACAGTGTTGAAAAGAGTAAATGTTTGCAGATTTGGAGGTAGAGACCCCAATTATCTACTTATTATAAGTCATGTGACTTTGATACAGTCCTAATGACCTTTTTTTGACATAATAATCCTTTTGGTTTCCAGTTCCCCACTACCTTGAGGTTGTTCTGAAGATTCAATGAAAGAATCCCAAAATACTTAACACACTGCAAAGCATTACATTATCAAAATTTACATTATGACTACTATTACTAATAATACATGATTGGATGATTGGCTTATAAACAATTCACTGCAAAATCCAATTTGATTGGATGTGTTTTATTTTTTTTTTAAATATATTCATTTAGAGGATACTTAGGAAATTCACAGTGGTCATTGCTTTTGTTCCTGTTATATTTGATGTTGTGGTTGTTGTTCCTGTTAGTTTTAAAGTACCAACCCTTACATTATTGACTTTCAATGAATACAAAATCTGTAGAGATGAATGTACAAATTTTTACTGAACAGTTGGGGATTTTATTTCACTAACTGCAGCTCAGAAGGGTCATGGCTGTTTACAAAAGAAAGAAATTTACCTCCTTGTATGATTGGTTTCTTGAAATGATTTGTATCCAGTTGGAAGTCTGGCAATGGCGTGGGTTGAATGGGACCATTGGATTCTTTTGTTAATGTTTTATTTCTCTGTGTTTCTTTCCCAGCTATTGGCAGGACTCTTATCCCTCGTTACTTTAGCACTGTGTTTGAAGGAGGGGTCACCGACCTGTATTACATCCTCAAACACTCGAAAGAGTCATACCACAACTCATCCATCACAGTGGACTGCGACCAGTGTGCTATGGTCACCCAGCATGGGAAGCCCATGTTTACCAAGGTACAGGACATACTCAGCAACATGGCTTGTGCTTCTGTGGGTATACTGAAGGACAATAATTATGCTTTTCTTCTGGAACTTTAAGCTGATTTCTTACATCTCAGACACTGTCAGTGCTATGAGATAATCTCTTTTGTTTGTGACATGGCTAGACACTTGGTGAACATTGTTCTAAGATGTGTGCATGTGATGCAGAGCAAATATGATAGACCCGCAAAATTAAGAGACAGGTTGCTAAATTAGAAAACAAATAATCTTCTACATCTAAAAGAACATTCTCCCATTGTTGTGTGGTCAGTATTTGTGTTTTGTTTCTAAAATTAAATATTTTTTAAAGCTAAGTTCAAATGTTAATAAATGGGAAAAAAGGCAACTAACTACAACTCAGCTAATTGCAATCTTTAAGGAGCATAAAAATATAAAAATATAAATGTAACTAGAGAATTCAGAGTTTAAAATTTGTTTCCCCAAATTCTGAGAAGTTCTGTGGTTGGTCAGTCAGCAAGTGAGCACAGTAGAGTCAAAGTTGGTTGTGAGAAAATGAGAAACACAGGGGAGGGTGTTGGGTGGAGGACTGGGTAACATGATCTTTGAGGCACAATTTGAAGGATATGAAGTGAAAGAAAATGTCTTCTGTACGTTCTACACCTATGACCCTTCCCATCCACAGACAATCAACATGGGGAAATACTCCTTCCGGGCAAAGACCTTTCTAGAACACTACAGACAATTCCTTTATGTCCTCTCCCAAGTAGCAAAATTAGTAAGAACAAATATGTAGCCAGAGAATCTGACAAACAGTTTACTTGAATGAACACTAGTTAGTGCATTGTGATGAAGACTCAGTGTGAAACTAATCTATAATATTAATGACAGCAGCTATCTCTTTTAGTTGAAAACACACATGACAATCCTCTCTTTATAGTTGAGAACTTAAATTATCAGGGTTAATTGCAAAAGCCCAAATTACAAGACTGAAGATATGTTTGTTACTTATGCACAGTTTTGTATGCACACATATAAAAATAAAATGTTTATCATTTAAAGTATCCATTGATCTTGTTGGTGCAGCTTCATCTTCCTGATTGCTCATGATGATATATTAAGAAAAAAAAAAGGGCAAAGGAAATGGTGAAAAAATGCAAAAGCAAATCATCAAATGTCATTGATTTCATGGTATCTTAATTTTGTCAATAGACATTTTAAATGTGGGGCAGAAGTTGGGTTTTTCTCTTTCTTCCTTTTTAACAGTTGAATGGAAAGGAAGGTTGCCAATCAGGCACAAAGAATATTCATTCCCACTGTATGTAGATGTTCATGCTGGGAAGAGAGTTTTGTTACATGGAAAGGAATGATCACCTGGATGATGGTTTAATCTGTGCATGTCTCACTTCATTTTGGAGATGTAAAATATTTACATAATCTTGTATCTCAGTTGGATAACACCACCTATTTCAAAAGTTAGGAAGTCAGAGACCCACAGAGAAAGGATTTCTCTGCTAGCTCATTATTCAGTTTTTATTTGTTTGTTTTGTTTTTGTCTAGGCTTAGCATTATGTTTAGGTAATCAAGAAAAACATGCCAATTCCTTATGCTTTACAGGAAAAAAGAAATCCATGAGAATTAAATAAAATGGCTATAATGAAGAAGCTACTTCCAAAACCTAGAGCCATTGAAAATAAAAATGCATTTTTGCAGCATTCCTTTTATAAAGCATAAAATATTTTATATAAACACACTAATACAATATTTTACCATAAATTATATAACAATAAATAATTTTAAAATAACATGTGTAACATTTTATATAACTGTAAATTGTATAATAAAAGGTAGTCCTTTATATTTTCTCAATTTCTTTCATTCCAGGCCACAACTTTTTCGTAAATGAGCATAGTCAACTGCTCTGAAGATAAAATGATATATATTCAGGATGAGTTTTAAATTTTTTTTTAAAAATCCCATTCTTCTGATGAAGTGCCTTTTTTCACTCAAATCAAGAAGCTAAGATTTCCCTTGGTTGCAGTTTTTCCTCACCCAGGAATGCTTCCCTCTCAGATGGCCCTGGGGAAGACCAGAACAACCTCCTGAACTCAGATCTTTCACCTCAAGCCTCAGTTATTTAGGTCACCTCTCCCTCTACTCCATGGCAGTACATCTCCCAACTCTTGTAATGAATATTTCCATACTGTGATGAAAAATATCACTTTCTGGGAAATGCAGCTTAGCTATGTGGGCTTAGTCCAGATGCTAATTATGCACATTTATTTTTAGAAAATTCTAAAGCATTCATTTTTTTCTTTTTACTTTTTTTTCTCTTCCCCCCACCTTGGTGATTATGATACTACCCAAAGAATCCTTCCAATTTTTCTTTTGTACTTATATTAATTAAAAATAACCCATCTTCGTGTAATAAAATAATGTGAGTATTTAGTATAAAACAGTGAGCTAATGACCCTTCAGTAGCACAAAGAAAAATGTAGTCTGGAAGCTGCTGCTTTATTTTTAAAGGGGAGCCCCACTATACATGGAATTACTTTAGCACATTATGTACAAGCACATCACATTGTTCTAATTTAGACTATCAATACACTCTAATTCCCCAAATAGCGTTTGACCCAGTGGTTCTGAGTTGCTTTTATGAAAATTTGGTCAACTGGTGAATCAAATATCAGCCACAGTCCTAATCAATGGTAATATTTAATATTCCTCAGGAGTATAGTGCACATTTTGCAATTTCCTGATCCTAGGAACACTATAGATTATGGATAAATATGTAATTAGAGTTTTAAAACACACATTATGAAGCCTTTCTTTTCTGTATTCAATTTTGAATCAAATTGAAAACAAAGTTTAATAATCTGAAGAGCAATCACCAAGGTTTTCAGAATCCAAGACCCTTGAATTATATTTGAGGGTGTGAATACGGACAGATGCTGAGAGGAGCCTCCCTGGGGTACACATAGGGCTACTTTTAGATTTTACAAACTAATGTCATAGTTACAGCCATGACCAAACACTCTTATCATTCTGTAAACATGGCTTTATGTTTTCTCTGGTCTCAATTAATTTATTACACAATTATTTATGACTATAGGAAAGTACCCTGAAGTGCCTCAGCCATTTTCCCTATATGAATGCTCATTCATGTCGTTGACATCATTCCTATCTTAGCCTGTCTGCAACATTATAGTCCAGGATTTATCTATTTCTACCCTTTTCTCTGTTCCAGTTGAATTAGTATAATATCAATGATCATATTGCTTTCATATATGTATACATATGTATTTACATATGCAGTATTTCCACATAAAATACAATGAGCTTTATGCAATTGTTAATTTGAAAGCAGTATTTCATGCATAAACACCAAGAAAACTAAGTAAACACTTCTACCTAAAAAGCACATTTTCTTTCATAACAGGTCTATGAACATCATTTGTATTCTACAACAGCATGGTCAACATTGCTTTACAATTAGAGAAAGAAAAGGGTTAAAAAGCTACCGGTTAGTTTGAGAAATGTTCTTTTTTAGTTCTCTTGTTCCTGGCCTAGTCTCAAGCTAGCACGTGATCCACTGAATGCCTGCCAGCCTCTTTCTTGTTGATCCTCCGGAGACCATCTGTGCTGGGGGCATTGATTAGAGTGTGTCTGCTGGGATTACATCTTTTCTGTTGCCATGCCAACTAATCAGCTGATTTTGGTTACCACAGAAACAAAATGTCAGAGCTCACAGTACGGTAACATGAATTCAGCACAACAGAAAATGTTTTCTTAATTGGGGACCCTTTAGATTTTGGATTCCAAGTGAAAGGCAGCTTTAAAAAAAAAAAGGGCCAACTTTAGATAAAAGCTACATTAATTGTATTGATTAAGAGGAATGCACAGAATTTCTCTGAAAAGAGAAAATATTAATTCTCCTTTATAAACTGTCTTTTTTTTTTTTTACCATTTCCAGACAAGGAATATGAATATATATATATATATATATATATATATATATTTTTTTTATATATATTTTTATTCCCCCCCCCTTAGGCGCCTCTATTCCATTTGCTGATATTTGCATGTTGAATAAATCACAAGGCCTTTAGTTTCCTTTAACTTCCATGATGGGGGCAGGAAGGGAGGCTGAATAGGGCTTGGGAGAAGGCCATGGGTAAAAAAAACTACCTTGAGGGAGCACAAGAGTGACCAAATTCTCCTCTGTTCTTCCATTCAAGGAAGTCATTTAATTTTCACAGTCAACTCAGATTCAATTTTAAGGATTCCTCTCTTGCATGTGATATGCTCTGGATAAGGCTGATTTCTTGGTTTGGGCTTACAAGGGAGGAGCCCAAGGCTTGTTGCAGTTTTCCCTTTTGTAGGCCCGTGACAGTTCGAAGGCAAGAAGTGTCCTCAACTGGTTTGCTCTGTCACAGTAAACAGAGAATACAATTTAACCTGACTTTACAGATCCTCCAGTTGAGTACCTCGTCGGAAGGACTCCATCTATGCCTTCTTATTATGGAATTCTATTCCAGTAGAACCTCCATCTGTCTTGGGTTTGTGGTTCATAAACACAAAACAAATAGATTAGATAAGAAAAAAGCATGACATTTAACTGGGCTAATATTTATTTAAACATCTAATAATCCCCCTTCTTTAAAAAAAAAAAAAGATTATAGCATCCAAATATCCTTGTCCTCTGCTGTCAAGACATTTCAGCTGTCACTGGATGCCTGCAGTCACCTCCCTTTTGAGAAAGCTTTCGCTGCAGGTGGCTTCTGTCATACTAACTTTCTGGAGGGAATTGTGTAGCTTAATCTCCATGCAACCCCTTTGAAAACCTTGGTGAATTAATTCCAATGCTAAGAATGTTCTAGAGGAGTGGTTTGTTCTAGAAAGTCTTCCCCCATTTCCAAGTGCACAACCCTCATGGCTAAGATGCCAGGAAGGAAGCTCTGAAGACCACTCAATTGAAGAGGTTTAGGACAAGGTGTCTAAATGCCTAAAATTACCCATGGATTCTGTTAGTGGAGTCTGAGCTGGAGATCTTCACCCAGTTATCAATAATTATCCTACAGTGCTTCTGAGACCTTTGAAAAAAAAGAAAATGGTGGACATCAATAGCATCTTTCTTAAGTAGTGCCCTTGCAACACATGTTACTAACACTCCTTCTACTGGTATTTGGCTTGTTCAAAGAAATATTACTGGGGCAACTGGGTGGTTCAGTCAGTTAAGCATCAGACTTGATTTTGGCTCAGGTCATAATCTCAGTGTCTTGCAATTGAGTCCCCCCACTGGGCTCCATGCTGGGCTTGGAATGTGCTTAAGATTCTCTCAACTCCTTCTCTGCCCCTCCCCCTCTTCTCACACATTTCCTCTCTCTCTAAAAAAAATTTTTTTTTAATTAAAAAAAATACCATTTAAAAAATAATAAAGAAAATGCTAACTTAAATTAGAATAAATAGAAAGCACACAGCCCACTGCCTAGGACATAGTTGGAACTCAATAAATGGTGGCCTTCTGTATTAAATTCCCAAAGAAAGAAGTGGTTATTAATATCTCAAAAAGGTTGAAATAAATTGTTAGTTATCTTCATGGACTATAGTTTTAGAAATGAGCATACCCTCCTAGTGAGTTAATTGTTATTTATGATTTTTAAAACTTGTGTAGTGCATTGATTTCCAAAATTGTGTATATTTGCTTTTAGCATAGGAAACATTTCTCCAAAAAACTCGTTCAGAAGTCCAATACCTTGAAAGGATGAAACTGAAGCTGCTCTGGTCAAATCGAGAAAATGGGTGGAGATCACATGGTCTATATAGAGGCCAAATTCTTCCCAGCAGAGCCCCTGAGACACTTCCTTGGATCCCTGGGTCTCAGAGAGCACATTATGATGACCACTAGTGGCAGGGTTCTGCATTTTTGGGTTGCATTCTTTTTATCTTTAGAACTATTATTTGCTGCCATCCTACTACGTGCCATGTATAATACCAGGCAATCTACACATACAATATCATTCATATATTTACCCAGCATCCCTACAGAAGGTTAGTACTACCCTCATCTTACAGATGAGGAAATGGGAACTTAGGGAATTTACTTGGTTTTCTCAAAGTTCCAAAATAAGTAAAAGTAGAGTTAGGGTGTGCATCTAGCACTTTCTGATGTCAAAGCCTCTGTCTATTCCAAAGCAAACATGAACTGAATGATTTGTTGTAACTATTTAAATTGGACCAATATGCTCCCACTACTTCCTATTTTTTAGTTGAAATAGGATCCATGGTGTCCGATTGCCTAACATTTCTCCGATTTCAAAGTCATTAATGAAAGAAGATAGGTAAATTAAATAGGAACTACATGCTAAAAATGATCTGAATATCAAAAGAAGAAAAAAATGATCACTCTGTCAAGGAAGAGAGCCTCATAAATTCTATGTTTCTTTAATAATACATATTTTTCTTAGAAAGATACCACCCCTTCCCCCAAAACTTGGCCTTTTATCCAAGCAAAATTTGTCACTGCTGATAGCATGCCTCTATTTCTCACATGCCAATAACTGATCCCAGCTGCCTTGGGTTACACATTGTCCCCCTGGAATTTGTCCCTGAAAATGAAAACTTCCTCTGTTTGGATAACCTTGTAGTAAGTCCTACTTAAGCATGAATTATTTTATTAGGTACTTTCTCCCAGAGTAGGTCTACCATGATTAGAACAGGATTTCAAGCTCTGAGGATAGAAGGATGATGAAAACAGAGATAAGGAGGTGGGAGAGTATGATTTTTGCAAGGACACACTGTGTGTCAGGAGTTTTTGACATAATGCTGCAATAATATAGGTTTTGTTCCCATATTTGCAAATGAGGAAACAGAGGCTCATGGAGTTTTGGCAACAACCAGTCAAGTTACTTGTAGCTCATGGCGAGTAAGCAGCTGTCTTGTCTTTTGAACCCATGGATCCAAGAGCTCACACTTGTCTCAGTATGTCGTGCATAAAGCACATCCTTGCCAAGATCCAGCGCGTCCGAGGACAGTCAGGGAGACCACGCTGAGCAGCTGACGTGTGAGTTACAAAAGTGTGGCATTGACAAAGTGCACAGCAAATGAGTGTGTTGTTTGTCGCTTCTAGGTGTGTACAGAAGGCAGACTGATCTTGGAGTTCACCTTTGATGATCTCATGAGAATAAAAACATGGCACTTTACCATTAGACAATACAGAGAGTTAGTCCCAAGGAGCATTCTAGCCATGCATGTAAGTAATTTCAGCACTATTTTACTCTCTTTCCTTCCCCACTCCCCACCCCATTTACTCAAGGAGGAAAAGTACAGTTCTCTCTCTCTGAAAGAACACCAACAGTCTTCACATGTTGGGTAATGAACTCTCAGTTTGAGTTTTCCCCTCAACTATTTTATTCTACAGGCCCCCTTCCCCCTCTTTGTTTCTGAGTTTGGTGCAGTGTGAGATTTTTTTTTTTTTTGGATATTTTATTATTTTAAACTCCAAACTGAGGTTACCTCAATAAACAGTTTGTACTTCTCTTAAATTCCACTGAATCATTATCAAGTATTGCTCTGCCTGGGCTATTAAACCTTTTATGTATAACTGGGGAAGGAAATAAAACAAGAAGTAAGGTAAGGAAAACAAGTTTCCAGTTTTGATTGGAACCATCTGACAAGAAGTGGGGCTCAGGTAGCTCAGAACTGTGTCTACAGCATTTCTAACCATAGTTGTGGGATGAAGCGAGCAGTCTGGGTTTCGCTCTGTTTCACTTGACCACATATCACATCACATTTATTGAGCACCAACTAGGTGCATGGCCAAATCTGATGCCAATCTGGAGATATGTTTTAGAGGTAAGACTTGGTAAGAACTAGCTGAGTGCAGTCCCTGAAGAAGGCGTCAAAGGCATTGACTTAAATAAATCCCTCTTCCATAATGCATGATGCAGCAGTTTCTGTGAAAAGGCTTTGGAGCAAAATCAGACTTAATGAGCCTGATTTTTAAGACCCTGTACAATCAAAAGAGAATACAATAAGAGTAGCTAGAATTTACTAGGTGTTTTCTATGCCAGATCTTGTGCTAAGCATATGTACATGTTCTGTTTAACCCTCCCAGTAACCCAGAGAGGTGCAGAATCATTATCCCTGCTTTAGAAGTGAGAAAACCAAGACTTGAGCTTGATATGTTGCTCCTTGTTTCTCAGCATGAAAGTGGCAAATCAAGATTTCAACTCAGCTGGTACAAACTCCAAAACCCAGGCTGATGAGCCATCTGTCTCCAGACTATCCAATTCCACTCTGTCTCCCCAGGTTTTGTCCTCTACCCTCTCTTCCCAATTGGTTAAACCCAATCTCTCCCCTTCCCATTGACCTTGTGCTTCCTCCTGTGCACCCCACTCCCCTGCTCCAATCTTTCTGCCTATCCATACCCTCAAGTTCTCCACTTTGAAAGCCCAGTACACATCTTCTAATCCCGTTGAAGGAGCCCAGAGTAGCCACTCTTAGTGTTCTCAAAAGAGACCAAAAGGCAGCAGAAGGTAGTGGTCAGGAGCCTGGACCCTAGAATGAGATCACATACGTGTGTATTCCTGTTCCTGTGACCTTGCACAAGTGACATGGCAACTCTGTGCTTCCAGTTCTTCATCTATAAAATGGGTATAGTAATAGAGTCTGCCTCAGAGAACTTGTTTGAAGATTAAGAGTTAATGCACGTAAAGAACGTAAAACAGTGCCTGGCACATAGTAGGTCCTCTTCAAGTAGTGGGGACTGGCTTTTAGCAGCTTTGGCAGCAGTAATGTCCTTCCTTTCATTTATTATTATATCCTGTCTTCTGTAAACTGCAAATTTGATGCGTATGATGTTTGTGACAACTACCTCATGACTATCTATAGAACCAGCTCTTTCTGGCACATGGAAGGGCTTCCATAAATACTGGCTCTATGTCCACAGAGAACTCCCTTCTCAGAAACTGATGTGAGAAGTCACAACCTCCAACTCTTTTCTCTGACTTTTGGGTTTTTGTTGAAATGCACAAAGCCAACTGGTTGCATGACTATGAGAAAAACTAAGTACAGGAAAGAATGAATTAAAATGTTAGAGGAACTTGTATAGTCTCATGACTACAGGCATGAAGACAAAAGGATAATTATTGAGTCTCTCTCTGTTTAGCTCCAGTTTGTGTCTGCCAGTGAAGAAGGAAAGACAAATAGAAAGGAAGAGTGTCAACTAAGAGACTCATCTCACAATGAAACCCAGAAAGAAATTTCATTTTTTTTGTAGCCCACCAGAACATTTGGGGTTACCCATGGAATATTACATCCCTCTTTTAAATGTGGCAGATATTTTGGAAAAGGTGTTGCTTACCCTTACAGTACTATAGGATGAAAATTGTTGAGACCGTCTATTTCAGACACAGCTTAATGGGGAAGAAATTTAGAATTCTTAAAAAAAATATAATATATATATTTTTATATAAAAATATATATTTTTATATAAAAATATATATTTTTATATAAAAATATATATTTTTAT
>NW_019154105.1:56964850-56997345 GCF_002288905.1 Enhydra lutris kenyoni
TTTATATATATATATGCATATATATATATAAAATTTCATACAAGTGGTAAAGTTTTCAGATATAGTCTTGGACTCCAAGCTGTCAAACACAGTACTATCACAACTGAAAACAAAGGCCAGTCCTAAAGCCTGGCTCTATGAAAGCCAGAGATGGACCCTGCCTTCTCTGCTGAGTGCCAGAGACTAGACAGTGTCCTGACAGAGCTTAATGACCCTCCTTCTGAAGACACGGGGGCCTCTCACAGAGGAAGTAAGGTTGTTTCTCCCAAGGACTAAAAGCATGCCTGATTCATTTTGGTTCTACCTGGCAACAGATCTTGCATCATTGATCCAAAAATGTCCTTGAGCCATTATATGCAAGTGTTTTCAAAATGTAAATTAAATTATCTCCAGCAACCTCCCCTCTGAGACAAACTGACAGTGTTGAGATTGCATTTTTTAGCAACTTAGCCTAGTTTGAGACTTTCTTGGCACCATCTTACAGAGATAAAATATATGGTTTTTTCTTGTTTAGGCACAAGATCCTCAGGTCCTGGATCAGCTGTCCAAAAACATCACTAGGATGGGACTAACAAATTTCACCCTCAACTACCTCAGGGTAAGACCAATGGGATGATTACATTTCCTGGTGAATTTGAAAAGTGCTTTAGAGGTGTATATGTATCTTGAACCAAGAAGTTAAAATGAGGAAATAGAGCACAATACATGTGTCTTACACCACTGTGTGTGTGTGTTTGTGTGTGTGTTTTCAATGGAAGATGGGGTTTAATTAACAAAGCAGCAAACCTAGACTTCATCAAAGTTGAATTTCCTCTCTCTGTTTGTATGACTCTTGGAGTTAATTATTCAAAGGCCAGCGATGTCTGCTCATACAATGTTTTGGCACTCTGCCCCTCTTGGTTGTCTCAAGTTTCTGATGTATGATTGTGTTCACTGCTTCTGTGTCTCCACCCAGGGAGTGTCCCTGAGTAGACTCAGTGTGCCCTCCAGAGAGCATCCCCTGAAGTTCAGCTCAATGGTGGAACACAGATATTTCTAAGTCTTCTACGGTACTCTCTGTGTAACATGGAACAGATTTTCTGGGTTGGATATAAAGTCAGTTTTGATCTTTAAAAATTAAGAGTTAGGCAAAATTCTCTGCCTACAGAGTAACTATGGCTTCTATATTTGGTCTTAAACAGAAACACCTGTCACTCTGGTTTGTGGTGTAGAATTACAGTCATCCTGTTGCAGGTAGAGGATATGGTTTCCTTCATAAAGCAAGCATTGTCCTCCAGACTGTACAAGAAGTCAGTGGGTGTGCTCCACATTCCTTTGCCTCTCCAAAGCTCCCTCTTTGTCATTGTGCTGCCACTTCTCCAGCCCCCTACCCATCATGGAGTTTATACTCTTGTTTCTTGATCCCTAAGCGCTGTGTCGGTCTGTGAATTTTGCTTTGTGTTCCTAACCCTCTGTAACCAGTCATTTTGTGTATGTCTAAATGCTGAAGTACTTTGGCCGGACTTTCTCTTTAGTGAATTAAGAATGATTTGAACAAAGTCTTCCAAGTAACGCACTCATGGCAATGTGCCAGGTCCTAGGCTAGAGAATGAAGATTCAAAGACAAAAGTCATGGTATCTGCCATCAAGAAGCCCACTCCTATGAGGGCCAGACCCATAGAGAGAAATTATAAACAAAATGGTAAATAATCCTGGTTGAAATTTTCAAGTGGAATTATGGGAGTACAAAATGGAGACCTCTCAGAAGAATACATCAGAGAAGCTTTGTGGAAGACATTATGCCTAACTTGAGTGTGAAAGAATGAATAAAGGTAATGCCAGGAAGGGGTCAGGAAGGACATTCACATTAGAGGGAAAAGAAGGGGCCTGGATTACAAGATGGAATTCCAAGCAGGTGAATGATGCTGGGACATGGAGCGAGAAGCCAGGAGAGGTGGGAGGGGAAGTAACTTATGAACCAGGTCTTGGAACAGCTGGCTGGCTGGGCTACCAGGCCAGGAGCTTCTGAAAAGATTAAATATCAGCATGGTAGTATCCCCCTCCTGAGTAGAGGGTAAAAAGCTATTTTCTATCCAGCCTACATGCCCTAGGTCCAAATATAGGCACAGCAAGAGCTGGAGTCAGTTTTGCTCCTGCCACCCTCTACTTGGCCCCATCACCACCCCCATTTTGGCAGCCCTGAACCAGGTTGCTCTCTAGTAATGGTCCTATGGTTCCCACTCAGAGGGAAACCAGAGACTGCCCAGGAGGGTGGGTAGACAGGCAGGGTAGTTAGAGCTAGGTTCTTCCATACTCCCAGGTTCTACCTTTAGAGGGGCCCCCATGGCACCACTGGTGTAGTGGGAGTGGGTAGCAAGGCCTGGGAAAGTGGAGGTCTATGGCATGCTCTAGCCACAGAAATTCAGAAGACTGCCCTCCACTGCTAGGCATTTCATCTTGTTAGAGACCATGAGTGGTTCTTTTAAACCATCTGAAGATGCCTCTCTTCAGGCAGATAAAGATGTTTCATACTGTGTGTCCTCAGCTGACCCCACATCGGAATCTGGAACTTTGGATTTTATCCTAGACTTGGTCACTCACCCTCTGGTGAAATCTGGACAGATTAACTATTATATCTTTTAGCTGCATTTAACACAGATCAATAAATGCTAAATTTCCTTCCCCCCCTTTCCCTAGCTCTTCTTATTATCATCATCAGTTAAATGTTGACTTTTACCTTGGGGTCAACGAGGCCCACCTGGCTCCCACGTTCTAAAATTGTCTGCTTTTAACCCACAAAAACTGAGAAGATCATACTTGCAAAGAGGGGGAAGTGGCAGGCATTGGCACCAACCCCTTCTCCCAACAGCAACAGGAGGAAGATGCGTGTGGGTTTGCACAATATGGAATCATGTTTCAAAGGCTACCACTTAAATGTTGCTCTTATGCATGTCATGACTTCACTAGTCTTCACAATGGTCCCTGTGCACTAGCACCATTTGTGTGAGAGAACCGGGCGTAGAGAGTGCAAGTAAGTAAACTCAGTCACCCAGCCTTCTACCACGGAACGGCTGGGCTGGGACTTGAACTCGGGCAGTGTGGCTCTAGAATCCATGAGCTTCATGAAGATCTCTGCTGCCTTTCTAGGAGGAATGGAGAACAATGATACTGACAGAAATCGGACTGTGTCTCTCCTGCCTTGACAGGGGAGTCTGCATCATCTCTCACTGGGACTTAATCCACTTTGCCAAACTAATGACAGCTCCTTGTAGGGTTTCATGTGCAGATTGAGTGGGACAATCCATGTAAACAGGTTAGCACAAGGTCTGCGGACAGAAAGCACCCAGTTAGTGCTCACTGGCATGATTGATTGAGCACCCACTATGTGTCCATCATTGTTGTTCATACTGGAACCATGGAGAGCAACATGGCATCTGGCTCTCTTCTCTTGCTCTGGGTCCACTCAACACCCTTTTACTTCCTCTGCTTATGTATCCTGGCTCAGCAGCTGCTTGCCCTTCCTGGCTCCATTCCTTCCTTTCTTCACTCCCTCCATCACTTATTCATCAGGACTCTTTCATCGAGCCCACTCTGTCTTCATGGCCTTGCGCCAGGTGTGGGACCTTCATCGTGGAGAAGATGTGGCCCTTTCCAGGGCAGGGGGAGGCCAGCGAAGTGTGGTCAGCCATAGTTCCAGTGAGGTGTGGTGACAAGGAAGGGCCTACAGGGCTCTGTGGGAGGCCAGGAGGGGTCCCCTGGTCTCCAGACAGAAGGGACCCCTCCTAGAAATAACTATGGGTAGTTGTGAACCACTTGGCAAGTCAAGGCTGAACAGAGCCTCACACTCAGTTCCCAAAACCATACACATGGGCATTTCCATGATGAGACCTGGCCTGGGTAGTGGTTACTAAGAATGAAAAACAAAGTTTTTTTAGATTAGAACTGGGATCAACGATTTCCTTAGTGCTCTTACCAATCGATATTCATAAGACAGCTGAGCAATCGCCCAGTGCATTCATTTATAAAACTGCTTTAAAATCTGGAGCTGGGTGCCTGGGTGGCTGAGTTGGTTAGGTGACTGCCTTTGGCTCAGGTCATGATCTTTGAGTCCTGGAATTGAGTCCTGCATCAAGCTCCCTGCTTAGTCAGGAGCCTGCTTCTCCCTCTGACCCTCCCCCCTTATGTTCTCTCTCTCTCATTATACCTCTCTCTCAAATAAATACATAAAATCTTAAACAAAACAAAACAAAAACCTAGAACTCTCCCATCCTTCTGAGGAGCCAGGCCTTTGCCTCCAACCTCAGGGGGTTATTTGAGGTATTGTTTAGTTAACGAGGAGCTTCAAAACTACGCCCAGATCAGAAAAAAAGGTCAGACACATGTGTTGACAAATATTAATCCAAGGCCTTCTAAATAGCAGAAGTGTTTTCTTTAAATCAATGCATCCTGCTTTGGAAAGGAGGGCTAGAGATTTTAAATGCTCCAGACATCTGAAATTTCAATATGCTGCGTCTTTCATGTAACAAAGTTAAGCAGTGCAGAAAGTAAGCAATTTCAGTCATCTAGCTTCGCCCAAACAAGTTCTCCCACTACCGTGAAATTCCAAATCCTTCTCGTGGAGGTCTGCAGTCAGGGGCTCCGCGGAGCTCACGGGGGTGGCTCCTCGCTCGAGGAAGGAGCAAGTGAAGCACGATGGATGCCTTTTGAGCTTGCGAATGCCGGTGATGGCTCCGTACTCGGACATTCACTGGGCAGCACTTTGGAAGGGACTCTGGTGACCTGATGCTTTGGAAGTGACAACAGAACAGATGCTGTCATTTGATTTGAGTTGTCAAATTGCCTGCCATTGCCTCCTGTCTCCTCCCAGCATAATAAGGCTGGAGGTGCTCTGTGCTGAGAGGTGTGGCGGCGGCTGGCTCTCCCGTCCCAGTGGAGCAGCAGCTGGCGGTCGCCGAGCAGGGATCGGGCTCTGATGAGATGTGGTCCCACTTCCTGCCTCATGGACCTCTGGCAGACCAGGGCTGACTGGTTGAGTGTCCCCGTGGTAGTTGTCCAGGCTGGGGTGGGGACAGGCCTGCAGGGGGAGGGGCATTGCCTTATGGCTATCAGGCACTCCCGGAAAGTGGGTGAAACATTTCACAAAACATGTCCACCGACTCCTAGGGAGGAAGGTTGTTTCCCACTATAGGGTGATGGTACCCTTCAGTCAGTCATTCTAGGGAGGAAACTAGAGACCTAGGAATGGGGACAAGGAGCTAGGAATTTGGAAACACATCCTTTGGCATGTTTGCTGGAAAGCAGCAAGTCCTGTTGTGCCCTGGCATTTTAGAAAAAGATCCGGTCCAGCCACCACAGGAAGGCAGGGTGCGGCTTGATAGTATCAGGGCATCTAAGTCAATGAAACCTGGTTGTGCAATCTTGTCGCTCCCACCAGATCCACTTTGTTCACTATTCATTGTTCACTCCGCAAGCATCTATTAGACACCTTCTTTGTGCCAGGTCTCCACAACTTTCAAGGACGTCACTGTACATCAGGTACCAAAGAAAACCAAATTTGTGCTGGTTGAGAAATCTGTCCCGGGTACAGTGATCAATGTAGTCACTAACATTTATTGAGCACTTACTAGGTACCAGGTACTGTTGCTAGGTACTTGGCAGGAAGGCTTTTTTTTTTTTTTTTGTGATGCTCACAACAACTTTATGAACCAGAGACTCTTTTTTTTTAATTTAAAAAAAATTTTAATTTCTTTTCAGTGTTCCAGAATTCATTGTTTATGCACCACACCCAGTGCTCCATGCAGTATGTGCCCTCCATAATACCCACCACCAGGATCACCCAACCTCCTACCACCCTCCCCTTCAAAACCCTCAATTTGTTTCTCAGAGTCCACAGTTTCTCATGGTTAGTCTCCCCCTCCAATTTCCCCCAACTTACTTCTCCTCTCCATCTCCCCATGTCCTCCGTGTTATTCCTTATGCTCCACAAGTAAGTGAAACCATATAATTGACTCTCTCTGCTTGGCTTATTTCGCTCAGCATAATCTCTTCCAGTCCCGTCCATGTTGATACAAAAGTCAGGTATTCATCCTTTCTGATGGAGGTATAATACTCCATAGTATATATGGACCATTCCTTCTTTATCCATTCATCCATTGAAGGACATCTGGGTTCTTTCCACAATTTGGTGACTGTGGCCATTGCTGCTATGAACATTGGGGTACAGATGGCCCTTCTTTTCACTACATCTGTATCTTTGGGGTAAATACCAAGTAGTGTAATTGCAGGGTCATAGGGTAACTCTGTAATTTCTTAAGGAATCTCCACACTGTTTTCCAAAGTGGCTGTACCAACTTGCATTCCCACCAACAGTGTAAGAGGGTTCCAGAGACTCTTTTTAGTCCTGTTTTTCAGGGGAGGAAACTGAGACACAGAGAAGTAGCTTTTTAAAGTCACAGAGCTAGTAAGTGGTACAGTAGGGATTTGATCTCACAGCCTGAGTCCAAGCACAAAAAGGGGAGAGGTTGTTAGAGGGTAGATATGGGAGCTGAAAGCCTTCAACGAGGAGATGCATTGATTCTGAATGACAAGTAGATGGTCCCAGGTAGACTAGATGGAGGGTCCACCACAGGTGGTAACAGAGACAGATGGAGAAAGCTGGTGAGTTTGGGGAACTCTCTAGGCAGTGTCCATGGCTGGAATGTAAGTTTTGAGTTTGCTTTAGGTACCCACACGAAGTGGGTATTATGGCCCAAAATGTATAGCTGAGCTGTGTGGCATGGTTCTAGAGTGAGTCTTCTTGTTCCAGTAAGAACACAACATAGTCAGGGAAATATCTCATGCTGACACTTGGGTTTGGGGGCCAAACATACAGGATTATGTATTTGAACTCAGCCACTTGCTAGCTGTGTGATCCTGGACAAGTTACTTGACCACTCTGAGCCTCAGTTTCCCCTATCTGGAAAATGGGGTATTATATCCTCCTCTGGATTCTAGTGAGATGGAGGCATGTGGAGGTCCCAGGTCTCATTTGTCAAGTGCTTTCGTGAGGATCACGGGAAGTCGAGTCATTCATTGGAGCCCCCTGCACCCAGAGCTTCTGAGAAGAGCCCCTGGGGACAACACACCCTGTAGCCTGGTCCTTCTTCCTAATTCTTGCCTTTTATTTCATCAGAATGAAAGCCCTTTCTCACTCAGGGTTGGAAATTGCCATCATTTCAAATTTCTTATAAGCACTTCTTGCATGGGAATGTTTACTGTATGCAGTAACTGTTTTCTATTTTTAAATAGCTGTAACGAATTCAATTTTCAAATTGAAAGAGAAATAATTGATGTTGATTTCATTTCCTATTCCACAAAAAGAATGGGGGTAGGCAGAAACCATGTCCTGAAGCATTTATTTTTATTTTTTAATTTGCTTTAAGATTTATTTACTTATTTATTTATTTGATAGAGAGGAAGAGAGAGTGCATACACCCAGGCAGGGGGAGGGGCAGAAGGAGAGAGAGAATGTCAAGTAGACTCCATGCTGAGTGTGGAGCCTGAAGCTGGGCTTGATCTCATGACCCTGAGATCATGATCTGAGTCAAAATCAAGAGTTGCACTCCTTTTCTTTTCTTTCTTTTTTTTTTTTTTTTTTAAGATTTTATTTATTTGAGAGAGAGGGAGCACAAGCAGGGGGAGGGGTAGAGGAAGAAAAAGAAGCAGGATTTGGGGCTCAGTCACAAGAACCTGGGATCATGACCTGAGTTGAAGGCAGACACTTAACCCATGTGCCCCATGCTTTAAGCATTTAAAGAAAACCTGCAGCATGCAAACTTCCAGGATGCCAGGAGTGGAAAGAGCTGTTTTCGTTTATCTCCTATCAACAATAGAGGGAATGGTCCTTGCATGCTTAACACACTGCAGGGAGACATTGATTTTTACAGTTGTCTCTCTCCTCGAGTGTTTAAGATACTCTGGTTTTGTTTTTAAGTTTTAAGTCAGTCATCTAAACCAAGAGATATTTTGGTGACATCTATTATGTACCAGGCACAAAAGGGGATGGGGGTGGGGTGTTGACAAGAATGGATAAGGTATAACCCTTTTCCCAAGGAGCTAAAGATACTGGAACAAGTAGGTCTATTTACAGTTCATGCTGGCCCCTCAGCTGGGGACCTGGGCATCCCAGAATTCCCTCCTCTCCCAATATCCTTGAGGATACCCTTCCTCCTTGTTCTCAGCATATGACTTAAATCGGCCTGTTTGCAGTTACCAGTGCACTAGCAGATTGGTCTGCATCACAACGTTGTCTGACCTTGGCACTCAAGGCCCTCCACCCTTAAGCCCATGCTGCTTCCCAGCCTCACCCCACATTCCTTCCCCATCTCACATGTCACACTGTATCCCCACAAACCACTGGCAGCTCTGGTGTGTCTGTGTGTCTATGCTGTGTGTCTGTTGCCTCTATGCATTGGTACCATAGGACTTTATTTCACTCACTCTCTGGGAGTGAACTCTCACACTGTTCTTACCCTCCTCTTCCCATCCAGGATTACCAGACCACCTCCTTCTCATCCTTCAGGACTCAGTTGTCCCTCACCTCCTCTGAGACTCTCTGCCTCTCCACCAGGGCAGCTGCTCCTCTCCACTACTCCTAGAGCTCTGTGCACATGGTCTCTTGCTTAGGTCTGGGTAGGTTCTGTGTAAGAACTAACACTCGACTCACCTGTCTCCTCCAACAGACACACAGCAACCTGAAGACTGTTTGATTGCCTTGTGCTTCTAGAGCCTCACAAGCTCTAGACTGCAATCAGCACCAGTCAATGTCTCCAGAATGGATGGTTGCTAGAGGGGAGTTTGGTAAATGGAAACTAGATTTTAAATGACACCCACCCCCCTCCAGTGCCCCCCAAAACACAATAGAATTAAGGTGAATTCACCTGCCCAATAGTATCTAGGGGGAAAAATGTGTGTGATTGATTTTCAACATCACTACCTAGAACCTCACAAGGAAAGAGCAGAAAAATTGGATACATTGAGGAAATGAAAGGAAAACATGGCATGTGGCCTCCAGACCTCTCTAGTGTGCAAAATTCCCCCTGAAATTCTCATAGTTCCTGCTGTGAAATATTTATTCTAATAGCATTACTTCCACTTGCTCTGAATCAGTATTTAATTTTTACTCTAAATGCCATTATGCCCTTTTCATTATTTTGGAAATGTGTTCTTTCAAATCTCCGAGACAAATACCCTCATGGGTGATTATTTTTGTCTATTTTCTTTGGCCAGATTTTCTTGATGTTGAGATCCATAAACTTTTTTTTTCTGCATTATGCTTAACATGACTTTAAAACATCTTATTATCCTATATCCCAGCCAAAAGATATTTTCTTTGTGTTTGCTCTTACTGTTTATCCATTCATATGCATAATTTCTGCATAAATGTAATCAGTATACATATGATTTCTTAATGTTATTTGGTAAACACTTCTGCATGTTTCTACATAGTCATCATATTATCCGTTTATAACAGTGGCAAATATTCCAGTGTGGTGATAGCATAGTGTTTATTTAATCATTTCTCTAAATGTCGAGCACTGAAATCATGTTCAAGTTGCCACTGTCGTTGATACCATTCCTCCAAACACCTTTGCCATTTCCTGCTCTGGGTGGTGCTTTCTACAAGCAGAGGTTGGACTGTGGAGTCCGTGTGCTAAGAAAAATAAATGTGCTTTGGATTCAGAGAAATGTTGGTTCAAATTCTCATCCCCTTATTATCTGTAAAGGCCTTGAACAAGTTGTTCCAGTTCTCAGAACTCCACTTCCTTATCTGGAAATCAGAAAGAATGTCTCACAGGATGGCACGAATTATAAGATTAGACAAGTTATGGTTTATAAAAGCCTGGCACTCAGAAGGAACATAATAAGTACCAGTCCCTCCTTTTGCTGTCTGAGGTCAGTGGGTCAGAGTTCAGCTTTCACTTTCACCTCTTGCTTCTTGTATGATATTCACCAGCTGCCTTAATTCTTTGAAGTCCCAGTTTTCTGATTATGTACATCATGAATCATCAGAGGTGAGGGTTGAAATGATAATACACGTGAAAATCACACTTAACTCTAAATTACAATGCCAGAAAGCCAAGGGAGGCTCATCCCATTTATCATCTCCTGTGTGTTGATCATGTCCTGAATTCTACGCCAATATCCTGAAGCCATGTGATAGATCAGAAAACAGAGAAGCAATTGATTAATACCTGCCAAGGAAGGAGGCAAGAGGGAGTCTGAGACACCTGCTATATTATGGGCACCCTCTTCCCAGTATAACGGAGATTACAAGGGTGTATCATTATCACTGGGCATTTTCAGTACTACTTATAACCTTCTGGTTGATGTTGAATAAGTCCAACCCTTCAAATAAGCAGTTATCATCAGCTGGGTGTGAAGGCAGCTGGGGTTCACAGTAATGTTTTTGACCCCATACCTCTAATTTCCCACATGAAGGAAGACTTTCGTTGTTATTACTGTACTGTAAGAACATTGGTCTCTGCATGTAACTTCTACTGGTAACAAAGGAGTAGAGTCCAATGCCTGGAAGAATTGGGTGCTTGGCTTTGGAAAATGAGCCCCAACAGAATGACATGTAGTGGCCTCTAGGAGAGTGAATGAATGTGGCGGAGTCAACATTTGGAATCCTGCCAAGGATTTTTCTTCTTTTTTTATGTTCAGTTAGCCAGCATACAGTACATCATTTGTTTTTGATGTAGTGTTCAACAATTCATTAGTTGTATATAACACCCAGTGCTTATCACAACACATGTCCTGCTTAATTCTCATCACCCAGTTACCCCATCTCCCCACCTGTCTCCCTTCTGTAACCCTCAGTTTTGTTCCTGTAGTCCAGAGTCTCTCATGGTTTGACTCCATCTCTGGTTTCTCCCCATTCCATTTTCCCTCCCTTCCCCTGTGGTCCTCCATGCTATTCCTGATGTTCCACATATGAATGAAACCATATGATAATAGTCTTTCTCTGCTTAACTTATTTCACTTAGCGTAATCTCTTCCAGTTTCATCCATGTCAATGCAAATTGTGGGTATTCATCCCTTCTGATGGCTGAGTAATATTCCATTGTATATATGGACGACATCTTTATCCATTTATCTGTTGAAGGACATCTCAGCTCTTTCCACAGTTTGACTGTCGACATTGCTGCTATGAACACTGGCGTGTATATGCCCCTTCTTTTCACTACATCTGTATCTTTGGGGTAAATACCTAGTAGTGCAATTGCTGGGCTCTAGGGTATGTCTGCCAAGGGTTTTTTTGTTTTTAATTTTTATAAGACTTTGACCATCAGCCGTGTTATTTTACTTGGTCTTATGACATAAGAAGGGATGACAGTCCAATCCTATTTCCCACCAAATGCCAAGCCAAGCCCAAGGATGGAACGGGAATCCCCGCTCAGCAATTGAGATGAACCACATAGTTATTGGTGGTCAGAACAGGCTGGGATCAGGGCAGACCATTCACCATTCATGCACTAAGACAGACTGGCAGAAGCCCTTTTTAAACACTGAAGTTTTGGGGGAGGAGGGTGTAAGGAACCATACCAGCATATCTTCCTTCTGGACCTCCCACAGTGATTGCACATTTTAGATTCTGAAAAGGCTCACAGCCTAAAGTGTGCTATTCAAGATGAGGCCCATGGCTCAGGGCGGGTTTGCAAAGTGTTCCCCCTCCATGATTAAGTACAGAAAATGAGAGGAAGAACTTTTAAAATACTATAACAATCTGACATTGCCAGGACATCCAAGTGCACAGACTCATCCCTCTGATTAGGACACAGAGAGGCTCAGGTGTTATCAAACTTGCATGGCAGGTGGTCACTAATCAAGGGCTAGAGAAGCACATGTCACAGTTCGGTGAGCACATGCATACAGAGCACTGTGACATAAACCTATTCAAAGATGAGCTCCAGTTTTTCTGAGGACCATCCAGAATAATAATTAGCATCATAATACCATTAGCTTTGAGGAATTTCTTTATGTTCTCAATAAAACAATGAGATAGGTGTGATTATTCCCATTTTACAGATAGAAATCAATCATTGCCTCAGGTCACAAAGCCGGTCTGGGGCAACAGTGCTTTCCTGGGCTCAGGTCTGGCTTGTTCTCCTGGACCACTGTCCGTGGCCACTGCTAGTGAGAACTGGTTTCTTGGCCCTGGCCCAGGCAGGAGAGCCAATGCTTTCAAAAGTGAGGAATTTGGCATCGGAAACAATGGCGTCTGAAACAAAGCTGTCACACCTCAACCTGTCTCTTCCAGTCCTCCTAATCCTCCTCCTCCTAAGAGAAAGGCTCCATCAGAGAGGAGGCACAGAATGCACTTCTGAGCCATGGGAATGCTTCACACACAGAATGATTAAAACTTGGAACACCCGAAGGGCACTTTTAATTGCATTTGGAAATAGAAAAGTAGTACATATGACTGTATGATAAGGGAATTAAAATAGTTAACTCTTAAGGAAATGAAATAACCATAACATAAAGACATCCAAGTGCCTAAAAAATAGTGATTTCTAAAATCAAGCCAGAGGAAATGGCTATCAGACATTAAAAGAATACACACACACACACACACACACAAATGCAACACTCAAACAACAGTATTTTAGCAGAGCAATCCTAAGTGAAAACAATTTCAGAGCCATGAATGTTTCTAAAATTCTTGGTCTTAAAAGTACAAATAGGGCTTGGATTAAAGAAAGTAATTTTGCAGTCTCAGACACAGAGAAAGAGAAAGAAATTTTTGTTTAACAAGATACCGAAAATCAAGAGGATGATAAAGTGGGAAATTGGCAGTCCGGGGAAAGAAAAGCTGAGGGATTGCAGTTAAGTGCAAGATGGAACCCAGAGTTAATTCTCCTGGGAAATAAATAGTCTTCCTAATTGAGTAGAATGGGTAAAAAAAAAATGTGTCAGGAAAATGCAGGGAAGGGGCCAAGGGAAGAATGGTTTGAATTTCAGAGCATAGGTAGGGAAGTAGCCTAAAATATGAAGAGGGGCTGGGAGGTCTTACTCCTTAGAAATAAGGCCCAGAAGCTTTCTGTGTCTGGTCTTGGGCTGCTCTTTACCTTGGCACAGGCACCATCTTACTGCACACAGAAAACTCAAATTATTTAAATACCGTGACAGTTATTAGATTGTTTGACCTCATCATCTGTCCCTAGCAGAGTTCAAGAAACACAGAGGTGGGTAATAAGTACATGAAAGGGAGGGAAAGAGTTGAGGTCAGTCACTGGTGTTGCTCTACATAATGAGCTTGGGAGTAGCTATAAATGCATACCATAATTAAGAGAAAACAAGTAAAATTTGCAATGTCTGCCATATTCCACCCAAAGGAGAAGGGAGGGCATTGACCTGATGATGTTGAGTGCCTACTATGTGCAATACATAGACTTGGTTTTATTGAATCCTCACAACAGAATGCAGGTGTTAATGACCTCATTTTACAGAAGTAGAAACTGAGACTCAGAGAGTTTATGGGACTCATCTAACATCATTCAGTGGGTAAATTGCCAGATGGGACTGGATCCCATGTTGGCCTAATGCCCTCACAACTCTGTCATGTTGCAGAAATGTCACCTCCTAACGAGAGCTGGGTTGAAGAGCTGGATGAGGTCAGTCACTTCCACTAAGATGACCAAGCTATTCTGCCAAATTGTCAACAAGCAATTGTCAACAGATGCAATGGATATAGAACTCGGGACGCTTACACATAATGGGGTCAATGCCAGGACTGAACTTATCTCATGATTGTTTTATATCCGTGTTTCTCTCAGACTTCTTCCACATTCCAGACCTCAAAGCTGTTACCCATCAACTAGGTTTTCACCCCTCCAACACCTGGACTACTATCCCCAGTACCTGAACATTTATTTTAAAGACATAGATCAAGTTGTCATTCCTCTGAGGTGGATCTTAATAATCTGCTTAAAACCATCCAGTGAAAATCCAGAATCCTTGTGTTGTCCAGAAGGCCTTATGGGATATGACCCCAATCCCCTTTCTGCCCCCACCTTCATTCTGTAGCAGTGTCCAGTTCCCCAGGCTGTTTTGCTTTTCTAGCATACATACCAAGTTTCTCCCTGTGGCAGAGTCTCTGTTCTTCTGTATCAGATCATTTCTCTAGCTTTAGAAACTTGGGCAATGGTCTACTCATTCAGTGCCTCAATTTCCTTGTCAGTAGTCCCTTACCTCAATGAGTGTTGAGGGAATTAAATGAAATTGTACTGGTAAAGGGCTTAAAATAAAGGCTGGCACATAGTAAGTGCTTAGTAAATACCTGCTCTATCATCATCATCATCATTCCCACTGCCTGAGATACTCTGGCCATATTTTTGCTTGGCTGCCTCACCATTATTCAGGTCTCAGGGCACATCATCTTCTCCATGAGTTCCTTCCTGGCCAACTCATCTCAAGTGGCCTGGATACCCCCAGCTACCTTCTACCATACCTCATTATTTGTCTTATTTTTTCCTGTAGCATCTTCACTGGTTAATTATCTTGCATAGTCATCAGTTTGACTTTCTGTTGTTCTGCTGTTTATCCTTCTGACCTTTCATTCAGGCCACTGGGATATATTTTGAAAGCAGGAACCTTGTTTCTCTTCCTTGATGTCTACAACAGGACCTGATATTCAGTGACTAAAAAGTCAATAATTTTAAGTCGACTGAGCTCCAGATGGACTCCTTGACAAACTGAAGGTTTTTAAAGAGGAAACCATTTATAAAATCCCAGACCCAAGCATAGCCTTGGAATACTTGAGAACGCTTATGGAAAGGCTGTTAGCTATCCTTGACCTCACAAACTGAACACCTATAGTGCTTTCCTCTAAGGATTTGATGTTCTTCTTTGCAATTCATAAACAGCCTTGTCTGTGAAGTTAGGTGAGGGTCATTCATGTTATTTGATTTAGTCTGCCTACTCCGTAAGACAAAGGATATAAGCATGACTTCTAAGGACTTCTACATAAGCATTTTAAAAAGAAGGAATACAAAACATTAGCAAATTCCACAAGTAAAGTATTAATAAATCCCATGCTGGAAGTGAAGAAACTGAAAACAATAGGCTCACCCAAGTCTGTCTGCCTTTTAGTGTAGGATGGTTTCTGGTTTTCTTTTTGTCTTGTACTCTGTTTGCAGGACCCACTCACATCCATTCAATTTACAAATGTTCATTGAGCACTTACTTTATGTCTGGGTCTGCTCTGATCTCTAGCTATCAATTTCTCTATTGAAACTAAATAGTCTCGGCTCATTGAGAATCTCACATACATTGCCTCTGATATCCTTAAAATCTTTTTTTCAAAGATTTTATTTGTTTATTTGACAGAGAGGAATAGCACAAGCAGGGGAAGTGGCAGGCAGAGGGAGAAGGTGAAGCAGGCTCCCTGAGGAGCAGGAAGCCCAATGTGGGCCTTGATCCCAGGATTCTGGGATCATGACATGGGCTGAAGGCAGATGCTTAATTGACTGAGCCACCCAGGCACCCCACCCTTGAAATCTTTTATAGGCCAGTCATAGCCTAAGACTAGAAGTCTCTCCAAGAAGCCCGCTAATTTCTCCCTCTTCTCTTTTTGCCTATTTCCCAAGCTTTGTGAAATAAGGTAGGGGAGTTACTGCTTTTTAGGTCAATAGTGCCAAGAATCATCATGGAAATTTTTGTTCTAAGAGTAGAACTCAACTCCAGAAACCTCACAGAGTGGATTTCTTAGAAAAAGTATCTGTAGCTTTAGGAACCAACCAATGAAGTCATTTCTCTTCCTTCCTTTCCCAGTACCCCTTTTTGATTCTGTCAGTGCTTTACCAAAGAAGAAATTTGTGGCCATCTATCATATTTTTAGCAGTTTCACCATGAGTGGAAAGCTTAAAAATTGAAAATTGAAAGCTTTCATGATGTTGATTAACAGAATATACAAACATATGTGAGTTGATAGCAACCCTACCATTTACATTCAACTTCTGAGCTTTAGGACATTGGGTATCTCACTAACAGATGGGAGGCGGGAAGGACCTTGCTTTAGAATAAGAAATATAGTCAGAATATTGAAAGCAGCCATGCCCCAGAAGTGGGTCTAGTCCTTTGTCAATTTCCTCGACACCAAATGTGTTACATCTGTTCTGGTTTGCTGTTAAAAGCAGAAACCGTTCCTTTTCTGTAAAATTGGGTGAAGGGTGGGCTAACACTTACCTTCCCTAGCTAAAGAACATATGAGGCCACTTTTTTTTTTTTAAGATTTTATTTATTTATTTGACAGACAGAAATCACAAGTAGGCAGAGAGGCAGGCAGAAAGAGAGGGGGGGGGAAGCAGGCTCCCTGCTGAGCAGAGAGCCCAATGCGGGGCTTGATCCCAGGACCCTGGGATCATGACTTGAGCAGAAGGCAGAGGCTTAATCCACTGAGCCACCCAAGGCCACTTTTTTAAAATGCTCTGTAAGCTGTAAGATTCTCCTTATCTTATCTCTTATCTGTGAAAACAGATACTCCTCCTCACTCACTAACCAAAGCCTCAGTGTCCAAACTCCTGCTATCCTAACTCAAAAATCAAGGAGTTTTGAATAAAATTTTAAATATATCTTTTGTTAGACAATTCAAGCTACTCACTACCCAAAACTCAGGAACCAAATTGATTCATTAAGTTCAGGATCCTCATCATTCAGCACACTCTCTTAACTCTCGCTTTCCAAATCTGGAAGCCGTGTGGGTTTAGGTGGCCAGAAATAATTGAACGAACAGCCACCATCCCAGTTACTAGCAGATTCTAGTTTAGACAGAAGAAAATAATTTGGGGTTGAGTAATACAAAATTGCTATTTTTTGCAAATCAAATACTGTCAAATATTGGCTATTTCGTATAGGTCATCCCAATATTTACGAAACAAGACCCCATATCAAAGGGAACCAATAATTTGGCTCTATGATTTTTCCACTTTCCACCATCATCATCCACTTCCTACTCAGCACATAATTGTAAACACAACAGCCATTCATTGCCTCATGACTTTGTACCAGGCACTGCAAGTGACTTAACCAACCTTGATAATCTCATTTTAAAACTTATTTATATTTTGAATAGACAGTGTACTCATATACTAGTGCAAAACTCAAAAACTGTATGCTTTCACACCCCATCCCAACCTCTCAGTTTCCTTCCCTAGAAGTACACAACATTGCCAGGTTCCTGGTCTTTATTTCTGGGACATTCTATACAAATGCAAACATGCATTGCTTTTAACCCCATACATGCACACACTCACACACAAATGCTAATACAAGATACATACAGTTCAAAGTGTTTAGCAGTGGCATTCTTTATAAAAGCAGCAGAGATATATCCCAAGGAGGTCTATCACTCTAGAGATAGACTCTATTTTATTTCACTAAGTGCTTTATTGACAGACGCTTTAGTCTAATCTTTTTCTGCTATTAACAACGATGTGAAGATACCTTTTTACATGTGGTTTTTCATAGGAGCTACTAAAAACCTGAATTTTTTAGGAGAAATTTCTGGAAATAAAATTGCCAAGTCAAAAACCATGTATGTTATAATTTTGGTGGATATTGTCAAGCTGGTCAACTTAGAGACTGTACTACCAGGTTTCAGCCTCACCAGCCACATATAAAATGGCTATTTCCACACATTTCAACAACTAGAAGCTATCAAATTTTTCTCCTATTTTCCAGTATTATAGGTGAAAAATGATACCTCATTTTCATTATAATACGCATTTTTCTTATTACAAGAGGGATTTATTATCTCCTCATATACTTAAGAGCCATTTGTATTCCCTTTCTTGTGAATTATTTGCTCATAATTTATCCATTTTCTATTGGGTTGCTATTCTTTTCTTACAGATATGCAGGACTTTATATTTTAAAGAAGTACATACTTTGTTGTGATGTAATTGGAATTGCATGGCGTGTTTTTATTTTTATTTTTTAAAATATTGTGTAAGGTTGCTTTGTTCATTGAATGCTTTTGGTTTTGTTGTGTGTGTGTTAAATGAAGTAATTTTCCCCTATGTCTTCTGTTTTGTGTTTTATATTTAGTGTTAGCCCTATTTGAGCTATAATAATAAAAATCATTTCTCTTTATTTTCTAATGCAACTTCTAAAATTTGGGGGGATTTTTTAATATTTAAATAATTGATCCACATGGGATTTGGGCAGCATAAAGTGTGGGGAACCTACTTAATTGTCCAATTGTTCAAACAGAATTTGTTGATTAATACGTATTGTTTTCACTGATTTGAAATACTACTCTGGCATATTTTACATTACCATAGGTATTTGAGTTTGTTTCTGGACTCCAACTCCTGTTCTGTTAAGTTGTCTTTACATTCTTTACCCAAAACTACACTTTAAAACAAATTGCTATTGCTTTATAATATAGTTTAGTATCTAGTAGCATTGGCATCACATTTTACTTCTTCATAGGACTCTTAAGTCTTTATTTTTCCATCTAAACTTTAGAATTAGATTATCTAATTTTAAAATAAGTTTATTGGTATTCCTTGAAATTCTTTTACATTTGCAAATTGATGTTGGGGGAAATTGCTATCATTATGATGTTGGTTCTTTCTAGCCAAAATCCTGGGTAACCTTTCCAGGATTGAGTTCTTTCTTGTGTTCTTTGTTAATATTTTGAGGTTCTTTTTCTGTCTGCCTGGGTTGTAAGTGCATATGTTTGTGCGTGTGTGTGTATGGTTACAGATACAGATGTGTATGTGTGTGTGTGTGTGTATAATGTATGTATATATTTTTCATTTCTTGGTAACTTTGGACCTAATAATGTATTTCTTTTTTTTTTTTCTCATTCTCTCATATTTATTTTTTTTCTTGTTCTATTATTTATTCTATCATTTTTTTTAAATTTTATTTTTTATAAACATATATTTTTATCCCCAGGGGTACAGGTCTGTGAATCGCCAGGTTTACACACTTCACAGCACTCACCATAGCACATACCCTCCCCAATGTCCATAACCACACCCCTCCTCTCCCAACCCCCCTCCCCCCATCAACCCTCAGTTTGTTTTGTGAGATTAAGAGTCACTTATGGTTTGTCTCCCTCCCAATCCCATCTTGTTTCATTTACTCTTCTCCTACCCCCTTAACCCCCCCATGTTGCATCTCCTCTCCCTCATATCAGGGAGATCATATGATAGTTGTCTTTCTCCGATTGACTTATTTTGCTAAGCATGATACCCTCTAGTTCCATCCACGTCGTCACAAATGGCAAGATTTCTTTTCTTTTGATGGCTGCATAGTATTCCATTGTGTATATATACCACATCTTCTTTATCCATTCGTCTGTTGATGGACATCTAGGTTCTTTCCATAGTTTGGCTATTGTAGACATTGCTGCTATAAACATTCGGGTGCACGTGTCCCTTCAGATCACTACGTTTGTATCTTTAGGGTAAATACCCAGCAGTGCAATTGCTGGGTCATAGGGTAGTTCTATTTTCAACATTTTGAGGAACCTCCATGCTGTTTTCCAGAGTGGTTGCACCAGCTTGCATTCCCACCAACAGTGTAGGAGGGTTCCCCTTTCTCCGCATCCTCGCCAGCATCTGTCATTTCCTGACTTGTTAATTTTAGCCATTCTGACTGGTGTGAGGTGGTATCTCATTGTGGTTTTGATTTGTATTTCCCTGATGCCGAGTGATATGGAGCACTTTTTCATGTGTCTGTTGGCCATCTGGATGTCTTCTTTGCAGAAATGTCTGTTCATGTCCTCTGCCCATTTCTTGATTGGATTATTTGTTCTTTGGGTGTTGAGTTTGTTAAGTTCTTTATAGATTTTGGACACTAGCCCTTTATCTGATATAGGAGGAGAGATTAAAAGCTTCCAGGACAAACAAAAACTGAAAGAATTTGCTAATAATGTATTTCTTGTTTAGAATCATAAATGTATATTCTCTGCCATCTTATAGTTTGTTTTTGCTTTTATTTATGAAAGTTACTTATTTCTGTGTTTTAACTTTATTCCCAAGCACCTTACAGAATCTTCTTAATATTTATTATAGTTCTTTTAGGTTTATTCTCTTGGGTGTTCTAGCTAAGTTGTATCATTTGCAAATAATGACACTTTTACCAAGTTTTTTCCAACTTTTATATTTTATTTCTAATTACATTGGCTAGTATCATCAGAAAAGTGTTAAATAATAGTGAGATAATTAACATCCTTATCTTGTGTCTGACTTTAATGGGAATGCTTCTGGATTTTTTCATTAAGCAGGATGATGGCTTATGATTTGAGATAGATATATTTCTCATGTTAAGGTAATATCTATCTATTCTTATTTTATTAAGAGCTATTTAAGTTAAAAAATGGATACTGAATTTACCCCATGCATTTCTTGTGTCCAAGGAGGCGGTATTATTTTTTCTTTTTATTATTATGGTTAAGATTATTTTTAAGACAATGAATCATGGAACACTACATCAAAAACTAATGATGTATTGTATGGTGACTAACATAACATAATAAAAAAAAAAAAAAGATGATCCTTATTTGGTACAATTGATATCCAAGGCAGTGTAAGTTCTTACGTGTATCAACTCATTTAACCCTTGCCCAATCTGGAGCTCATTACTTTTCTTATTTTCATTCTGAAGTTAAGAAAACTCAAATTCATAGAGGTCAAATAACTTGAACAAGATCAGACAACCTGTAAGTGACAAAGCTGAGACTGGACCCAGGCCAATGCCTTGAATATAAATACTATACAAAATTCCATCTTGATAGATTTCTTGACAGCAATTCATCATTTCATTCCTGAAACAAACCCTACTGGGCCACAGATTCCATTTACTAATATTTAATTATAATTTCTGCGTCAGCAATCAAAGGAAAAATTTAGCTAAAATTCCCTTTTTTATAGTGTCTTTGCCAGTGTTGACTCTTGTTGGTATCCTGGCCTCATGAATACCTTGGAAATGTTCCTCTTTGTGTTTTAAATTTTTCCAGAATTATGTGGATCACATTGAAGTTATTTGCCTTTAAATGTTTTGTAGAATTCCCTTATGAAACTACCTCAGCCTAATTTACTTAATTTACCTGTGAAACCATTCTGGGTTTTTTGTTTTGTTTTGTTTTTTTGGTTTTTTTTTGGAAAGGGGCTTCCAGATAAGTTTTCTTTATTCATTCTAGGTAATTTGTCTAATTGAATCCTGCTTTCACTATAGCTTCTTTCCTAGCTTTACTGAGAAATAAGTGACATACAGCACTGTGTAAGTTTAAGGTATACAGCATTATGACTTGACTTATACATAAGGTGAAATGATTGCCACAATGAGTCTAGTGAACAACCATCACCTCATATAGACACAACATATATAAAAGGAAAAATATATAAATATATATATACCTATATATATTTCCCTTATGATGAGGACTCTTAGGAGTTACCTTCTTGACAACTTTCAGATACATCATACAGGAGTGTTAACTAGGGTCATCATGTTGTACATTACATCCCTAGTACTTATGCATCTTATAACTAGAAGGTTATACCTTTTGATCACCTTCCTCCAGTTTCCTGTCTCCTTACTCTACACCTCTGGTAATCATAAATCTGATTTCTTTTTTTATTAATTTCTTCTTATTATTTTATTATTTTTATATTATATATTTTTTTACATATTTATATTTTTTATATTTTTATATTCAAATGACATAATAGTATTTGTCTTTGGCTTATTTCACGTAGCATAATGTTGTCAAGATCTATCCATTTCGCTTCAAATAGCTTGATTTCCTCATGGTTTTTGTTTTGTTTTGTTGTTTGTTGTTTGTTTGCTTTCTTGTTTACAGCTGAAGAATATTTCACTATATATGTATCCATTCATCTGTCAATGGATGCTTTAGGTTGGTTCCATGTCTTGATTATTGTTAATAATGCTGCTATGAGCATTGTGATACAGATATCTCTTCAACATAGTATTTTCACTTTCTTTAGATATATTCCCAAAAGTGGGATTGCTGGATCATAGGGTAGTTCTATTTTTAACTTCTTGAGGAACCTCCATACTGTTTCCCATTATGGCTGCACTAATTTGCATTCCCACCAACAGGGGCTCAGAAGTTCTCTTTTCTCCACACCCTCACCAGCATGTATCTCTTGTCTTCTTGATCCTAACCATTCTAACAGAATGTGAGATAATGTGTTATTGTGGTTTTCATCTGCATTTCCCTAATGATTAGTGACGCTGACCATCTTTTCTTGGACCTGTTGGCTAGTTGTGTATCTTCTTTTGTATAAATGTCTTTTCAGATCCTTTGCCCACTTTTTTAGTTGGAATATTATTATTTTTTTACTGTCAATATAGTTTAACATGTAGGAGTTATGTGTATTAAATGAGCAAAGCTTAGAAATGTAAAATTATAATCACAATGATTTCCAGGAAGGAAAGAAGCACATATGATCGTAGAAGAGAAAGTAAAAGTCATGGAGGTCAGAGATTGAAGGGAGGTGGAGGAGAAACCTTTCCAGAATGAATACAGGCCCTGCAGGGATAGGGGATTTTTTACATTTAAGGAGCCCAAAGAAGGCTAGTGTTGGACTAAAAACAGCAATATGGGGAGTATTGTTTAACCTGAAGCTGGGGATATTAACTAGGCCCATATAATTTTTAAAGTTTACCCTAAAGCAATGGGAAATTGTTGAAAGAAAGCTCATTCAGAGAAGTGGGTGCCTTTGAAAGATTTTAGGAAAGGAGAGTTAGTGCATTGTGGTGATTAGATTAAATTAGGAGAGTGACAGAGATGGAGTGATCAACTATGTCTCCTCATTTTTAGCTTATCAAATAGGTTCGATGCTGGTTTCCTTCACTGAACAGAGATAGGATGTTTAATAGATAAGATTTTGTGTAGGGTGGCCACAGGGTAGTCGACTGTAGGGAGACACTGAGTTGATTTCTGCGTGTGTGTGTGTGTGTGTGTGTGTGTGTGTGTGTGTGTGCGTTGTTTTGATATGTTGTCTTTGAAGGCATTTGAGACATCTAGAATTGTCAAAAAAGATTGTTGAGTGTAAGGTGTGAGTCTTCTGAATAGCTGGTAATTAAAACCTTGAGGCTCATTTTGAAGGATGAAGCCCAGGAAAGAAGGAGAAGAGAGCCCGGGCCCAGCTGTAGCATTGCAAAAGTGCTATTTCTGAACAATCCCATCAGTTGGGAACTTGGTCTGTTTTGCTATCCACTGATATTCCTTGTCAGGGCTTCTGCGGATTTTAAGAGGGACAATCTGGAGATTCCCCAAAAGAGCAGCTCTGACTGGGGGACTTTGGAAGCTCTGGGTTTTTCTCCTTAAGGAGATATTTGGTGTTCAAGGTTAGAGCTAAAGTGATGTGACTGCTTCTAGTCTTTTTGTTATGCTGTTTTAGAATCTCTGAGTGGATGTTTTAAATGTTTTTTAATAACATGGTGCCTTGTAATTTGGTTCATGTACCCAAAGAGCCTCTTGAACATGACATATAAGTTTTTAATACAAAGAAGTTCTACCATTCAGAGGCACATGTAGAAGCCAATGCCTGGAATCCTGAGGGAGATTTGCCCATTTATGAAAATCCCACAAATTATTTATGGAAGGGAGTGTTCCATAGTTTTAATATGACTCTCTGGAATAATCTCTGGATATGATAATATTAACACATGGAGTTACTTTTTAAAAATTTATTTAACAAATGTTAAGTTGGGTTTTCTGGACATAGAGCTTTCCAGAAAACTCTAGAATCTGCCTTCCCCCACCTATGAGTCTAAGTAATGTCCCTATGTTATTTCTGTTTTCTAAAAAAATGTTTGGTAGACTGACTTTATTAAATTTAACTATAAATTGGTAAAGAGACTGCTTCATTTAAATAAAGGTAGTTATAACCATGTTTTCTGTAATTGTATTTACGTGTTGATTCAACTTTTAACTACATATGCTCACTTCGGTTTTCTCTTATTAGACGTCTTTCACCCCTCTGAAAACCATTATCTCCTTACTAATTTCCCAGTGGCTTTAGGCAATGTCTGGCTGTGGCAATGACTATGCAAATACACAGTTTTTACTGTCTGTGGTTTTATGATGGAAAAAAAAGAACACTTTTGATATACTTAAACACTGATTATTAGATTAAGTGGTAGTAATGGTCATTAGGTTTGATAATATACAAAATAATCTCTTATTGAGTGCCCCTATATTCTAAAACCTGAGGATTATAAAAGTGAAGATGTGTTGCTTGCTCTCATCAACCATAGCAATAATAACAAAAAATATACTGAGGACTTACTATGTGCCTGGCATTCATTCTCTCCTGTAGCAGATGTTCATAAGATGCCTACTAGGTGCGAGGCATGGTGCTAGGTCCTGAAAATATAAAGATGAGCAAGAACAGTTACATTCCTGCTCTATATGGTTATGACTGAGTGAAGTGGCCTCTACCAAATAATCACAAACAAATGTGTGTATAATTTCTAAATAAATTCCATCTTGGAACATGATTTTCTGAGTGAATATCACAAAGGAAACTCATCTCTAGTCCAGGAGAGATCTCTTGGAAGACTTCCTTGAGGGGGTGATCCTTGAACTGAGTTAAGGACAAGTTGGTTTGAACTGGAGGGAGCAGTGGAGGGGCATTATGGAGTCAGAGGTCAACCCTGACAAAGGCTGCCTGGCAGGAAGAGGAAGAAGGACAATGGCTAGGAGTGGCGTAAATTGGAAAGTGATGTGAGATTAGATTGGAGCGTGGTGGGAATGGTTGGTAGCAGACAATACAAAGCCTGTAAGTTATGTTCAGAACCTGACAGTAAAAAAAAAAAAGGACTATAACTTAGGCAATTGCTTATGCATCAGGGGTGTTGTAGTAAAGCCACATATTAACTGTTCTGTGAGCTCAGAAGGGAAAACCACTCTGTTGGAGATCAGAGAAAGCTTTTGGTAGAGGGAAGTAAAAGTAGGTTTTTGAACATGAATAGGAGCTTGGCAGTCAAGAAAGGAAAGAATGGCTATTCCAGGCAAAGGAACAGAATATGCAAAGCCTGAAGCTATGGTCTGAATGTATGTATCCCCCCAAATTTATATATTAAAATCCTAACATTCAAAGGTGGGGCCTTGGGAAGTGTTTAAATCATGAGGCTGGAGCTCTCATGAACAGGATTAGTGCTCTTATGAAAGATGAATATTCCAGAAAGCTCTCTCACCCCTTCTGCCATGAGAGGACACAGCAAGAAGTCAGCAGTCTGTTTGTGTGTATATACATATGCACACATGTACACAGGCAGAGGGATTGGGTTCAAAAGACTTAAAAGATGCATTTAAAAATTCAGCCTGTGGGGCAGTGGGCACCTGGATGGCTCAGTCAGTTAAGCATCCAACTCTTGATTTCAGCTCAGGTCATGATCTCAGAGTCGTGAGATCAAGCCAACTCTGAATCCATGCTCAGCAGGGAGTCTGCTTGAAATTCTCTCTCTCCTCACCTATCCCTCTGCCCCTTCCCTCCTAAAATAAATAAGTAAATTTTTTAAAAAATTAGAAATTCAGCTTGGGGCATTAACAAAACAGCACCACCTGGCATGCTAAGGAATTTGGATAATCCCATAGTCACTGAGGTCTTTTAATAGTTGAAGGACCATTTATAAACTCATATTTGTGAGTTCGGATCAGTATTTCTAGCTCCACCGAAAACCATAATCACTTGAGGGCAGAGTGGGGGTGCTGTTTAAACTCCTGATGCTCAGATATGTCCCAGACAAACTGAATCAGAACCTCTGTGAGTGCACCGAGACATTATATAGCTTCCCAAATGATTCCAACATGTAACCAAGCTTGAGAGTTAGTGGTTTAGAGAGAGATTCCCCAGCTGCTTGTCAGAGATTAGAAGCCACGAAGGAGTTGGGAGGGTTCCATAATAAAGAAGAGTGATGTCTTGAAGGAGGCACCCAATGGGAACAGAAAGGAGAGGGTAGGTTTCAAAGACATTCATGCCGCTGAATTACAACTATGATACTCGCATCTAATTGGGGTTGATGAGATAGCAAGAGACGAAGGGGACTAGCTCCTATTTTCTGATGGTGGTGTCAAAATCCAGACAGCAGTGGTTAAATGCCTTAGGGTGTGGCTAAGGATTCCTACTCAGGGGTGCCTGCGTGGCTCAGTCAGTTGAGTTGGACCCTTGATTTAGGCTCAGGGCAGGATCTCAGGGTGGTGAGATCAAGCCCCATGTGAGGCTTTGCTCTCAGCATAGAGACTACTTGAGATTCTCTCTCTCTCTCCGTCTGCCCCTTCCCATCCTTCTCTCTCTCAAATAAATAAAAACTTGAAAAACAAACAAACAAACAAAAGAAAACCCTGCTCAGCTAATTTACTAGTGGGGTAACCTTAAGTAAATCACTTAATCTCTCAGACCTCAGTTTGCTCAGGTATAAAATGGGATAGTAGCAGGACCTTGTTTGTCATGAACAACAAGAACAACAAACTAAACAAACTAAGTCACACGAAGGGCCTAGAACAGAAACCTGACACAGCAGATGTCCTTTATTAATGCCAGTTCTTTACTGTGAAGTGCAGCTGAGGCTGGAGCAGAGCAGGGCACTTTTCAAAAAAGAATTTAAGCCTAAGGCAATCAATAGGAAAAACACTTTGCTTAGGCTCTCAGTTTCAGGAGTATCAGCCTCATCTGGACCTCTGCTATCCATTCAGTCTAGGTCCCAATCAAGATCCAGAAATAAAAACACTTCTCTGTGCCTCAGTTTCCTCACCTGTAAAATGGCAAGCATAAAAATACTCTGTATTCAGTTTACCAGGAATGTTAAATCTGCCAAAGAAAAATCCCTTTTTGCTTACCTAATGCCTGAAAGGGTTATTTCCTGCTTTGACATGGTGCTCCAGAATGCATGAGATTTGGAGTGGTGTTTGTTTATGCTAAACATGTGAGAGTGATTGATATTCTGGGGGTTGACCCCATTTCAGGTCTCAGTAGAGTTGGTTTCCTCCACCTCCTGGACCCTGCCTGGCTGAGTCTGTCTTATAACTGATGCTGCGAAGTCAGAGAGGTCCCTTCTCAGAGGGACATCACCTGTCTGTAGAAACACCATCCTCGTAACTGTTCATTTTTTGTACTTTTTCAGTTTGTTCGTTTTCAGCCAAGTGCAGAGAGTATCAAAATAAGATATTTGAACAAATGTTTGTTGAGCTGTGATACAGAGACCATTGAGAGTGATTGGTCTCTGACTTCACTTGGTTTGGGTATTAAAGCAGTTAGCTACTGGGAACTTTGTGTTTCAGGAACTGTCATCTCAGGATGGGGGAAATAGTGATATTGAGGTGAGCGGGGATGGGGCAAAGAGGGAAGAACCATAAACATTGTTTCAGAACTCTCTCTGAAGCTTTTTTCAGTTCTATAGATATACTTTGCGTTATAGCTATGCTCAGTAGCAAAGAAGAAACAGGGCAGAATCCTAAGTAGTTGAAATCGTTGAATGCTGAGAAAGAGGAAAGTCCTGTTATTTTTAATTTGTTAGGTACTTTTAAAGGAAAATAAAACCACTTTTATTATATAAAATTATAATTGTCCTCAATTATAATTATCTTAGGAATTTGGGATTTTTTTAACTCGTAGGTCAGCACCATCAGTTAATATGTTCAATTAGTATTTATGTTTACTGAACATCCACTCTGTATCGGGCACAACAATGAGAAGTTCTCCATTGCTGCCTTCAAGGAACTAAAACATATACAAGAACTACAATAAGAGCTAGTAAGGACAAAGCCTGAATCAAATGGAAGATCTCGGAGAGGAGTCAAGATGGCGGAGAAGTAGCAGCTGAGACTACTTCAGGTAGCAGGAGATCAGCTAAATAGCTTATCTAAAGATTGCAAACACCTACAAATCCAATGGGAGATCGAAGAGAAGAACAACAACTCTAGAAACAGAAAATCAACCACTTTCTGGAAGGTAGGACTGGCGGAGAAGTGAATCCAAAGCGACGGGAAGATAGACCGCGGGGGGAGGGGCCGGCTCCCGGCAAGCGGCGGAGCAACAGAGCACAAAATCAGGACTTTTAAAAGTCTGTTCTGCTGAGGGACATGGCTCCAGAGGCTTAACCGGGGTGAAGCCCAGGCGGGGTCAGCGCGGCCTCAGGTCCCGCAGGGTCACAGAAGGATCAGGGGTGTCTGAGTGTCGCAGAGCTTACAGGTATTAGAACGGGGAAGCCGGCTACAGAGACAGAGCCGAGGAGTGAGCTCTCAGCTCGGTGTTACCTTGAACCGCTTGCAGGCTCAGTCAGCTCGGAGCGCTGCGGAGGCCAGGGTGATGGGAATAATTGGGCGCTGTTCTCTGAGGGCGCACTGAGGAGTGGGGCCCAAGGCTCTCGGCTCCTCCGGGCCTGAGACCGGGAGGCCGCCATCTTCATTCCCGCCCTCCGGAACTCTATGGAAAGCGCTCAGGGAACAAAAGCTCCCGAAAGCAAACCTGAGCGATTACTCACCGGACCCCTGGTAGGGGCGGTGCAACTCCGCCTGGGGCAAAGACACTTGAGAATCACTACAACAGGCCCCTGCCCCAGAAGATCAACAAGAAATCCAGCCAGGACCAAGTTCACCTACCAAGGAGTACAGGTTCAAAACCAAGGAGAGCGGCAGAATTCCAGAGGAGGAGAAAGCAAAGCACGGAACTCATGGCTTTCTCCCCATGATTCTTTAGCCTTGCAGTTAATTTCATTTTTTTTCCTCTTCTTCTGCTAAATTTTTTTAACTTTTACCATTTTCTTTTTTAACGTTTTTTAAATAGTTTATCTAATATATATATATATTTTTTTTCCTTTTTATATTTTTTCTTTATCGGTTTTCTTTTTTTAATTGTTTGTTTTTTTTTTCTTTTTCTTTCTGAACCTCTTTTTATTCCCTTTCTCCCCCCTCACAATTTGGGATCTCTTCTGATTTGGCTAAAGCATATTTTCCTGGGGTTGTTGCCACCCTTTTAGTATTTTACTTGCTCCTTCATATACTCTTATCTGGACAAAATGACAAGGTGGAAAAATTCACCACAAAAAAAAGAACAAGAAGCAGTACCAAAGGCTAGGGACCTAATCAATACACACATTGGTAATATGTCAGATCTAGAGTTCAGAATGACGATTCTCAAGGTTCTAGCCGGGCTCGAAAAAGGCATGGAAGATATTAGAGAAACCCTCTCCGGAGAGATAAAAGCCCTTTCTGGAGAAATAAAAGAACTAAAATCTAACCAAGTTGAAATCAAAAAAGCTATTAATGAGGTGCAATCAAAAATGGAGGCTCTCACTGCTAGGATAAATGAGGCAGAAGAAAGAATTAGTGATATAGAAGACCAAATGACAGAGAATAAAGAAGCTGAGCAAAAGAGGGACAAACAGCTACTGGACCACGAGGGGAGAATTCGAGAGATAAGTGACCATAAGACGAAACAACATTAGAATAATTGGGAGTCCAGAAGAAGAGGAAACAGAGAGGGGAACAGAAGGTATATTGGAGAGAATTATTGGAGAGAATTTCCCCAATATGGCAAAGGGAACAAGCATCAAAATCCAGGAGGTTCAGAAAACCCCCCTCAAAATCAATAAGAATAGGTCCACACCCCGTCACCTAATAGTAAAATTTACAAGTCTTAGTGACAAAGAAAAGATCCTGAAAGCAGCCCGGGAAAAGAAGTCTGTAACGTACAATGGTAAAAATATTAGATTGGCAGCAGACTTATCCACAGAGACCTGGCAGGCCAGAAAGAGCTGGCATGATATATTCAGAGTACTAAACGAGAAAAACAAGCAGCCAAGAATACTATATCCAGCTAGGCTATCATTGAAAATAGGAGGAGAGATTAAAAGCTTCCAGGACAAACAAAAACTGAAAGAATTTGCAAATACCAAACCAGCTCTACAGAAAATATTGAAAGGGGTCCTCTAAGCAAAGGAGAGCCTAAAAGTAGTAGATCAGAAAGAAACAGAGTCAATATACAATAACAGTCACCTTACAGGCAATACAATGGCACTAACTTCATATCTCTCAATAGTTACCCTGAATGTTAATGGGCTAAATGCCCCAATCAAAAGACACAGGGTATCAGAATGGATAAAAAAACAAAACTCATATATATGTTGCCTAAAAGAAACTCATCTTAAACCCGAAGACACCTCCAGGTTTAAAGTGAGGGGGTGGAAAAGAATTTACCATGCTAATGGACATCAGAAGAAAGCAGGAGTGGCAATCCTTATATCAGATCAATTAGATTTTAAGCCAAAGACTATAATAAGACATGAGGAAGGACACTATATCATACTCAAAGGAACTGTCCAACAAGAAGATCTAACAATTTTAAATATCTATGCCCCTAACGTGGGAGCAGCCAACTATATAAACCAATTAATAACAAAATCAAAGAAACATATCGACAATAATACAATAATAGTAGAGGATTTTAACACTCCCCTCACTGAAATGGACAGATCATCCAAGCAAAAGATCAACAAGGAAATCAAGGCCTTAAATGACACACTGGACCAGATGGACATCACAGATATATTCAGAACATTTCATCCCAAAGCAACAGAATACACATTCTTCTCTAGTGCACATGGAACATTCTCCAGAATAGATCACATTCTTGGTCCTAAATCAGGTCTCAACCAGTATCAAAAGATTGGGATCATTCCCTGCATATTTTCAGACCACAATGCTCTGAAGCTAGAACTCAATCACAAGAGGAAATTTGGAAAGAACCCAAATACATGGAGACTAAACAGCATCCTTCTAAAGAATGAAGGGGTCAACCAGGAAATTAAAGAAGAGTTGAAAAAATTCATGGAAACAAATGATAATGAAAACACAACGGTTCAAAATCTGTGGGACACGACAAAGGCAGTCCTGAGAGGAAAATATATAGCGGTACAAGCCTTTCTCAAGAAACAAGAAAGGTCTCAGGTACACAACCTAACCCTACACCTAAAGGAGCTGGAGAAAGAACAAGAAAGAAACCCTAAACCCAGCAGGAGAAGAGAAATCATAAAGATCAGAGCAGAAATCAATGAAATAGAAACAAACAAACAAAAAAAAGAACAAATCAACGAAACTAGGAGCTGGTTCTTTGAAAGAATTAATAAGATTGATAAACCCCTGGCCAGACTTATCAAAAAGAAAAGAGAAAGGACCCAAATAAATAAAATCATGAATGAACGAGGAGAGATCACAACGAACACCAAAGAAATACAGACAATTATAAGAACATACTATGAGCAACTCTACGCCAACAAATTTGACAATCTGGAAGAAATGGATGCATTCCTAGAGACATATAAACTACCACAACTGAACCAGGAAGAAATAGAAAGCCTGAACAGACCCATAACCAGTAAGGAGATTGAAACAGTCATCAAAAATCTCCAAACAAACAAAAGCCCAGGGCCAGATGGCTTCCCGGGGGAATTCTACCAAACATTTAAAGAAGAACTAATTCCTATTCTCCTGAAACTGTTCCAAAAAATAGAAATGGAAGGAAAACTTCCAAACTCATTTTATGAGGCCAGCATCACCTTGATCCCAAAACCAGACAAGGATCCCATCAAAAAAGAGAACTACAGACCAATATCCTTGATGAACACAGATCCGAAAATTCTCACCAAAATACTAGCCAATAGGATTCAACAGTACATTAAAAGGATTATTCACCACGACCAAGTGAGATTTATTCCAGGGCTGCAAGTTTGGTTCAACATCCGCAAATCAATCAACGTGATACAACACATTAATAAAAGAAAGAACAAGAACCATATGATACTCTCCATAGATGCTGAAAAAGCATTTGACAAAGTACAGCATCCCTTCCTGATCAAAACTCTTCAAAGTGTAGGGATAGAGGGCACATACCTCAATATTATCAAAGCCATCTATGAAAAACCCACCGCAAATATCATTCTCAATGGAGAAAAACTGAAAACTTTTCCGCTTAGGTCAGGAACACGGCAGGGATGTCCATTATCACCACTGCTATTCAACATAGTACTAGAAGTCCTAGCCTCAGCAATCAGACAACAAAAGGAAATTAAAGGCATCCAAATCGGCAAAGAAGAAGTCAAACTATCACTCTTCGCAGATGATATGATACTATATGTGGAAAACCCAAAAGACTCCACTCCAAAACTGCTAGAACTTGTACAGGAATTCAGTAAAGTGTCAGGATATAAAATCAATGCCCAGAAATCAGTTGCATTTCTCTACACCAACAACAAGACAGAAGAAAGAGAAATTAAGGAGTCAATCCCATTTACAATTGCACCCAAAACTATAAGATACCTAGGAATAAATCTAACCAAAGAGACTAAGAATCTATACACAGAAAACTATAAAGTACTCATGAAAGAAATTGAGGAAGACACAAAGAAATGGAAAAATGTTCCATGCTCCTGGATTGGAAGAATAAATATTGTGAAAATGTCTATGCTACCTAAAGCAATCTACACATTTA
>NW_019154105.1:56997355-56998289 GCF_002288905.1 Enhydra lutris kenyoni
ATGCAATTCCTATCAAAGTACCATCCACTTTTTTCAAAGAAATGGAACAAATAATCCTAAAATTTATATGGAACCAGAAAAGACCTCGAATAGCCAAAGGAATATTGAAAAAGAAAGCCAAAGTTGGTGGCATCACAATTCCGGACTTCAAGCTCTATTACAAAGCTGTCATCATCAAGACAGCATGGTACTGGCACAAAAACAGACACATAGATCAATGGAACAGAACAGAGAGCCCAGAAATAGACCCTCAACTCTATGGTCAAGTAATCTTTGACAAAGCAGGAAAGAATGTCCAATGGAAAAAAGACAGCCTCTTCAATAAATGGTGTTGGGAAAATTGGACAGCCACATGCAGAAAAATGAAATTGGATCATTTCCTTACACCACACACGAAAATAGACTCAAAATGGATGAAGGACCTCAATGTGAGAAAGGAATCCATCAAAATCCTTGAGGAGAACACAGGCAGCAACCTCTTCGACCTCAGCCGCAGCAACATCTTCCTGGGAACATTGCCAAAGGCAAGGAAAGCAAGGGCAAAAATGAACTATTGGGATTTTATCAAGATCAAAAGCTTTTGCACAGCAAAGGAAACAGTTAACAAAACCAAAAGACAACTGACAGAATGGGAGAAGATATTTGCAAATGACATATCAGATAAAGGGCTAGTGTCCAAAATCTATAAAGCACTTAGCAAACTCAACACCCAAAGAACAAATAATCCAATCAAGAAATGGGCAGAGGGGGCGCCTGGGTGGCTCAGTGGGTTAAGCCGCTGCCTTCGGCTCAGGTCATGATCTCAGGGTCCTGGGATCGAGTCCCACATCGGGCTCTCTGCTCGGCGAGAAGCCTGCTTCCCTCTCTCTCTCTGCCTGCCTCTCCGTCTACTTGTGATCTCTGTCAAATAAATAAATAAAATCTTTAAAAAAAA